>NC_050524.1:32684868-32691306 GCF_002922805.2 Oryzias melastigma | reverse complement strand
AACCACACAGCACTTAATTTATTTTTGTCCCCAAATACAAATATTTTAGGAAGAACCACATACTGTAATTGGCAGGGAGAGATTTTCCCACAACATTTTCATCAACCCCCATCATATTTGACATCATATTAGAAACTAAATGAGAAGAAATGTCATCCTGTAAATGTAATCCTTTGTCACAAATATAAATGTATAAAGACCCAAAATGTAGAATATTTGCCAACAAATTCAAACTATATTTAGAATTGCTGAAGCTCCTCAAGGAACCAAAAATAAGAATAATGTATGATGAACTAAAACTTCCTTTTTGTGTTCATGTGAAAACATTTTTTGTTCTTTGCCTCACTCTGCTCAGATCTGTATTCATTTTATTGGTTTTGTTTGTTTGTAATTTAATTTCTTCTCTGTTCAAAAACTCTGTTGAGTCTTGTTCTGTAGTGTAGTTAAGTAAAAAAAAAAAGTTGCAGATCTGCATGTGACAATTGTCTCTATAAACTCACAAATCAATGGATCCCATTTCAAACTAATGAATAAAATCTGTCCTTTTGCTGAATTTCTTAAAAGCAGATTGTGTTGAACTCTGAACATTTTTTGTAATTTGGATGATGAAACTGGAACTTTTATTGTTCCCATGTTCATATTCCAAGATTTTTTGGAGAAACCTCAGAAATTGGAATAATCTTTAACTTTACATTCACCCTTTTTGTGCCTCAGACGTATTAACATTTATAGAAAATTTATTTCCAAATAGTAATATTAATTTACTAAGTAAGAAATGTAGTATTCATTGTTATTGGAAAGATTGTAAACGTCCTGTTTTATAAACAGATTCAAAACATATGATTTCTCAATAAAAAACATGAAATCCTCAAAAACTGTCCAAATAACCTTTCAACAAATCTGTTTGGTTATTGTTTCCTTCCTTTTTTATGTCTTTATTTTCATTCTTACTGTAGTTAACATCTTATTTTCCAAAGATTTCTAAAGTATTTTGACCCCAGCTGCTCCTTTTGCATCAATCCTATTAAAACCTCAACCCGTTTGTTTTAGAAATGTTCTCAATGTTTTATCTCAATGTATTGATAAATGTAAATATACAAATGACAAACATTTGACCATTTTCTTTGAGGAATTAAAACATATAATTAATCTAATAGCTGAGAATTTCATGCCTTTCAAAGACTGAAACATATTTATAAATAATGATTTGAACAATTGGTGAAACTTTTTTCTCTCCATTTTTTTAAGTTTGTGATTAATAGAAGGCTCTGTAGTTTTTCTTTGTTTTCTTTTTTGCTAATTTCATGTTGAACTAAACATTTTTAGTAATTCAAATGAATAAACTTTAGAACATCTGGTGTTCCATGTCAATATCACACAGGTGTAAAAACCACCCGTGTGAAGCGCTGATGCTGATTGGCTGAGGCGACCTCTGAAGGAGGAGACAAAAGTGACTGAGCTGTTAGCATTCTTGGATCATATCTTTGGTTCCTGTTTTTGTTCATGTTATGTCATAATCATCTGCTAGAGTTATGTTACAGTGGATTATGAAATGTTCAATAAAAATGCAGGAAATAAATTATTAACAATTTATTTAGACAAAAGTGACAGCAGTAGTGTTTGTGGCGGTGGGGGGGGGGGAGTCTCTCTGAATCAAATGTCTTCACTGCTCCTCTCTTCCTGTTGCCGACACATCCTGTAAAACATGAAAATGATTCAGAGATAAGAAAAGACTCCAGACTGTTTGGATCTCATGAAAATCCTAAAGATTAAGGAAACAATGACTTCACTCCTTCTGCTCTGATGGAGTTTAGTATGATAGCAATGACTGATTCAGTTACAGCAAC
Source organism: Oryzias melastigma (assembly GCF_002922805.2). Taxonomy (NCBI): domain Eukaryota; kingdom Metazoa; phylum Chordata; class Actinopteri; order Beloniformes; family Adrianichthyidae; genus Oryzias; species Oryzias melastigma. The sequence continues at coordinate 32,689,459 of NC_050524.1, read as the reverse complement.
ACCTAAAGAAAATGAAGAATAAATCACTGACCTCCACATTAAAACACCTGCCAGCATCAGCATTAATAGAAGATTTGATTAACACATTAAATGAAGATTGCTACCATGTATATAAACCTGCACTGAGCTGAATAGTCTCTACATTAACATTGTGTGATCACAATCACATTCTACTAATGTTGTAATTGTTGACCCCCCGCCTCACCTGTCTGACTGGACTTCAGGTGTGGAGGTGGTCGTCTCTGGAACCTGAAGATCAGCTGCAGAGTTCCTGCAGAAGCAGCAATGCCTCTTCTGTCCAGAAACTGAATCTCCGTCCATGTCCAAGAGAGAAAGGCCGGTGTGAATGGACTCTACTCTGCTGCTGTCTTAGTACGTTCACTCGGGTTATTGGGACTACAGTAAACAGCTTTGATGAAAACGAAAATGCTGAAAACTTACTGAAGTCGTTGTCATGGTTTCACAAGGCCAGAAGGGCCCACGTGCTGGAAACATGTCTGTGTGTGAGGAAGTGATTTATTTAGAGATGGGGATGAATCTGGAGTCAGCGTGCAGTCAGGGGGGGTGGGGAGAGATGGAGAACCAAGAGAGGAGAGGCTGCACCGGGGTTTGCAGAAGGTGTCCAAGGCTTGGGGAGGTTCCTTTGTCCTTCTGGAGGACACGGTGAGCAGGTAGAACCGAGTCTGTAGCTGTGAGGCAGCTGAGTGGAGAGGTCCAGAGATGGTTGGTTGTTGGTACTCGTGGTTGAAGGATTCTGCAGACAGGAAACAGTTCATGAGCAGAGTACTGGAGGGTGAGGAGAACCTTAGAGTTTAACATGAATATCAGAGACACTGCAGGTACAATATCTAAAGGTAGACAACGATCTGTCGATGAACACTGGAAGCTGCAGAGCTTCAATGCTGAACAGCTGAGATGATGAGGTGAGCACCGACTCCTGCTGGAACACCAGAGACCCTCCACAGCTGTAAGCACCGGGGAGACCTGCATGGACCAGACAGTAGTTTAGGAATTCAGACCTTCAGACACAGAGAAACCGAGAGAGCGGAGAACTATATAGAAAAACAAGTTACTGGAAAGATATTTCTTGCCCCTTTTTTAATTTTATTTAACTCTAACTCTCTTTAGTGGAGGAGTACATCAGTCCCCCTCCACCTCTCATGTGTCTGTGTGTTCACAAACACAGTAAGACTGTGAGGAAAATGTTCTTCACCTTAAAAATAAACGCTGGAGACGATCACATCACTAGAAAAGCATAAACACCTCTCAGAAGGTCATGGCAGGTTTTGTGGACAGTCACAAGCAAAACCAGCCAACATTAGTCTGAACTAGAGCGGTGATTGTGGATGAGACTGATGTGATGAAGTATAAACAGCTTTAAGGAAAGAAAATAGAATCTTTATCACAACGGAAGACTGGGACTGGTTTTTTGGTGGAACTTTCTGAGGAAACTTACTTCACTTAATGTCATTTCAGATGAGGTGGTGATGCACAGAGCTTATAGTAAAGTAAAATACATTTATTTTAACATGCTGAAACGTTATACTCAAGTAACAGGAAGAAAATACTCACATCAGCATGAAATGCTGCAGCAGCTGCCTGACATCTGCTGAGAAAAGAACTGAAAAAGAAAACAGGAGAACTTAAATAAAGAGAGCTGACGTGAACCTGATAGTTTTTAATTATATTATTATATATTCAATGAGCTTCAGAAGTTTGTATTAACACACCTGAAGGTCTCCTCCAGTTCTCCAGACAGGGTCAAAGATTCTCCTGGTACTGCAGAGAATACAAATAACACACAAATCAAATGTTTGCCAGTCAAAATAGATAAATAAATAAAGTATTCTGAGATGTGGCTCTATGTTGAACCTTTAAATCTGTTAACATGGTTCCATGTTGAACCTTTCAGCCTGAGAACCTAACAGGCTACTGTTAGACAGTCTATCCAAAGAACACACTTGTCCTTGAACAAGGTCAGAGCAACTTTTCATTTCTGTAGCATCAACCTAAATATTGTTCTGTAGAGATCATCACCAAAACCATCAGGGTGAAGTGAGTCCAGAAAGAGTTTCTGTTTCTCAGCTATAAATATTGTCTGAATAGAGATGTTATCATCATCCTCCACAAAACACGACACATCAACCTCTCCTTTTCTTCTCTATCCTGTTAAAAACACAGAGTGAGAAAGACCGAGGACACTCACACAAAGCAGGTAGAGATCAGCTGGACCTGTCTGTCTGCTCTAAGCTGGAAACATCAGCATGACCTCTGACCTGAAGGTTTCCTACATTGATACTAATTAGTAAACATGCACACAGACACACACATGCACACACACCCCAACACACACACATGCACACACACATGCACACACACACATGGACATAGACACATACTCACATGCACACACAGGAGAAAAAACAAAACAAAAAACGATCAAAATAGTACCAGCAGGAGCGCAGTAGGTCAACTTGGAGATCCTTCCAGGTGGTCATAAAGCCAGTAAAGGTCAGAAATGTAGACATTTTTCTCCTAAAGGAAACAGAAACACACAGACATTAACACCATCATGTCTATAACCAGAGAAAAGATGCACCAGAATGACTAATGACATGTCTGTGCAGCTTTCCTCACAGCTATTAGACAAACATTCTCAATCTGAAATAACAAATCTTCAAATCTTGTGTCACATGATATTTTCTTTACAGTATTTTGGACTAAGAATACTTACGGTGGATTCCATCCATTTTACTATATTCAGGCCCTAAAAGTCTTCACGGTTGAGCAGATATCATCCTCCTTCACTATGAGCTCTCCTGGAGGACGGTTTTTGTCCAGGACATAAACAGAAAATTTCATGTGTTTATCATATCAACCATAGAGAAAATAATTTAAATTTTAGATTAAATGGTAATTACAAACTAAATGTAATGTTATTTCTCCTGCCTCAGCAATTATGAAACCATCAACAACTTTAACATTTACTGTGACAGTACAGAAATGTGTCTGTAGAACTTGTAGATTTTACACAACTACAACATTTTTACTAACACGTTTTCCTTTGCTCTTGATTCACAACTATTTCAATCATTAAATATTAAAAAACATAATTTTAATCCTCATTTCTTCTTATGTCCTCCATGATCATCAGGAAAATTCTACAAGTAAATACTAAAACTAACAAACAAAACACGTTTTGGGGTCTTTATGTAAACAAATATGATAACGTTGTATTTATGAAATGTATGAACTGTTTAAATTAGCAACGAAGGAGAAATGTCAAGGACTTAAACTAAGTCGTATTTACCTTTTAGTTTGTAACTGAAGTCATCCTTTGAACGTGGTAACTCTGTTGAAGGATTGATCCGTTTATGGATTAGTAGCAACTGTGGCGATCAGCTGTTAAATATATATATATTATATATAATATATATATATTATATATATTATAATATTATAATATATATATATATATATATATATATATACAGTTTTCGGATCTCTGTTTCGGCTACCCGATCACCCAACTGCGGGGGTGTCGGGTAGCGTCTCGAAGTACCTCAAGACGCGGGGGCGGCGGCAGGTCACGTGATCCTGCCTCTCTGACAGGACCCGGACGCACGGGAGCCTTGCGCCCCACGTTTCGGCTCATAACTCCAGAATGACACAGAATTTCCGACTGAAACTTTCAGAGAACCTAAGCAGGGATCTCCCCGATTGAACCGAGCCATTGTTTGGGCCCGATTCGGCCGGGAAATACGTTTCGAAGCGTTGCCTAGCAACCAACCAAAACACAAGTTTAGCCCCATCAAATCCACAGCAGCCCTTGCAGGGCTTCAAAAAAATCACAGTTGGTAGACACACAGGGAGCTAACTAGACCCTGGAGGTGTTTTGATGAAAAACGGACAGATAGATGGGGGAAAAAATAAATTAATTAAAATATCACATCTGAGATAAGCAATGCGCTGGACTTGATCTCAGGTCCCCAGGGTGAAAAACGGCTGCCATACCGCTGAGCCACCGCAGAGACACTCAGAGAACTGCGCGGAGCCTGTATACATGCACGCCTATCCAGTGGCGGTTTAAGGCACGGGCAATACGGGCAGCTGCCCGGGGCACCGATTCAAAGGGGGCGGCATCTCACCGCTGGGAGGAAAAAATGATCGTCTACTACCTGTCATGTTTTGACCGGCCTGAAATCAGCGAATTAGCGCCTCTGCTGGTGCAGGCGCCCCTGTCCGCTGAGCAGGAAAGGGAAAGGTGTTTAGAGAGAGGGAGGGGCGGAGGGACAGTTCAGCTGCGGGTCTCTCCTAAACCAAGAAGACGGATGAGGAAGGAGGGCGGGGTCTACTTTGTAGAATGTTTTATTTTTAAGTCAGTCATAACATAACATTCTATAACCCATGTTTCAATATAGGCGGACCTGTAAATTAACAACCTCCAAACGTGGGTTAAACTTTATTTGGCGGTCAGAAAAGCTCTTTGACTTTGACAGGTGGGTCTCTGTTCTTCATCTCTGAGGCTCAAACACAACAGGATGGAGTCTGCTTCTCCTCCACTGTTGATCACCACAAACATCCATCCCAG
>NC_050524.1:32680538-32683686 GCF_002922805.2 Oryzias melastigma | reverse complement strand
GCAGGGGTCAAGCACCAGCATGAGGGCATCAGAGGAAAACCAGAGTAGTCAGGATCCAGGCGAGGGTCAGGCACGGCGAGGAGTATGTGACAGGCTGAGGCAGATTGGTGGTCAAAGACATTCTGGGGGTCGAGGCAGGCTTAAACAGGAACAGGAGGGAAGGAGGTAACGCTCAGAATTGGAGGAGTAAACCAGAACAAGACTTCGCACCTGAGCACAGCCTGAAGCCTCCTTATAAATGTTTGTGGTGATTGTTGATTGAGGGACAGCTGGTGAGGTCTGGGAGTTAGTGTAAAAAGCATGGTGTAGTATGAATACCCTTAACAATGCATTTTATCCAAATTAGCATTTTAGAGTAAATGTTTTTAATTAGTGCCTATGTTTATTATGATAAATTGTGGAACAGTATGACATTTCAAGTAATCTTTAACTATTATGCTTCTTTTATATTAGCCTGTATTGGCAAGGAAGAGGGCTGCACGGTGGCGCAGTGGTTAGTGCTCTTGCCTCACAGCGAGAAGGCCCCGGTTCGACTCCCGGCTGGGACCTTTCTGTGTGGAGTTTGCATGTTCTCCCCGTGCATGCGTGGGTTTTCACCGGGGACTCCGGCTTCCTCCCACCGTCCAAAAACATGCTTCATAGGTTAATTGGTGACTCTAAATTGTCCCTAGGTGTGAATGTGAGAGTGGATGTGTGTGTGATTGAGGCCCTGCGACAGACTGGCGACCTGTCCAGGGTGTGCCCCGCCTTCGCCCTTCAGCAGTCGGGATAGGCTCCGGCACCCCCGCGACCCCGAAAGGGAAGAAGCGGTCAAGAAGATGGATGGATGGATGGATGGCAAGGAAGACAAAAACTTCATGTAAAGCTGAAGAGAGCCTGCCAATGGATATTTGTCAAAACCTCCCTGAAACCTCTCAACCCAATGATGTGAGTATTTGTACTTGATGTGTACCCTTTTGCATCCTGCTTATTCATATACACACACACAAAACTAAGAACATGTACCTGCACATACATTACTGTGTGCCAAACAACTAGTGGCATGAACTAATCATTGTTAACATTTTCATCTTTTAACTAGGACCACTCCTACACTTTGTTCAACTCTCCCAATGAGCTAAAAGTGAGACTCGAAGAACCATTAGCCAGAGGGGAGAGTCTAGAGCGGGAGAAATGGAACGCCAACGTCCGAGAACGTAGAGCAAAGAAAACAGTTAAAAGTCTCCTGGAGGATCTGAAAAAGATGATGAGTTGAAAGAAAGACTGGAATTTTACTCAGGTCAGATAAGTTGTTAAAACAATTTTAAATTTTGTTGTGTTTAGACTCGTTGTCATATTTTATAAATAACATATCTCAAGAGAACTTATTAAGTGTATGTTGACTATCTTTCAGATTTTTAAATAGACCTATTTTCAAAGCAGGGCTATGGATACACAAAGGACCAGAGAGAGTTTGCCCTCACACTGCACCTCCATGGACCTAAAGCATACAACTATCTGAGGGATTCTCTGCATCTTCCATCCACATACTTTGCAAAGGTTTATTACTTCTTTTTGGTTCCACTCTTTCCTAACATACTGGTTAAAATACTTAGCACTTCTGCCTTACATTCTTTTTTATTTGTTTGTTTAAAAAACAGGTATCTGATGTACAAGTCTAGAGATTTTATGTGCTTTCTTCACTATTGTGAAACTTTTGGAAACAAGAACCTTCTTAGAAAAATGATTAGCAAATGCAAAACAGAAGCAGTGTGCAAAATATGAATATAAGAATCAGAAATCCTTTACTACTCCCACAATGGGGAAATTCTCTCAGTGGTGGGCAGCAGCCGCTGGACGGCGCTCCATCGCCCAGAAAAAGACACATGAGGGTACAGGAGAGATGTCAAGAATCAAGTATCTTCAGCCCGTGTCGCAGTAGGGCGGCATAAGTTAAAGTACACGCAAAAATACATCAACATTGAAAGCATATTAATTTCACGAGACGAAAAGGTCCACAAACTGACTCCCGCACTGCGCCCTAAGGCACAGTCAGGGGGGGGGGCTGGAAGAAAGAGTCACCAATTCATGGTGAAGGTCATGGGCAGGGGAGGAATGCAGGTTTCCATGACAACAGGCTCAGTTTATCACACCTTCAGCGGATTGTTTTGGTACAGTCGGGGGGGGTGTTTGTTTACTCGCAGACAGACACAGCTTCTGTCTGCCTGCTGAAAATCCAGGTGCTGCGTTATGGCGGAGAAATTCACAGATCTGGTCAATTTTCTTGATTCCCTCCAAGTCGAGCCGACACTCGCTCCATGATGGTTTCCAGCCTTCCAAGGGACATTTTGATGCGATACGCGCGGGCAGACAGAGCATCGGTCTTGGCCTCCAGTCCATTCAATTTCTCAGTCTGAGTCTGTACGTCTCTCTGCGTCCCAGCGCAAAGCACTCCCAGTCCGCCCTTGTCTGAGAGCCACTTCGCCACATTCCGGTACATCCAGGTTCCACCAGTTCCAATCAGCAGAAAGCCGGAGACCAGTAATCCAATGATGTAAACATCTTCAACATCTTCCAGAGAGAGTTGCGACAGGCAGAAAATTCTCCATTTGCCCCAAGGATCATTCACATATCCAGCCGCAGACGTGCCCCCCTGGGCAGGTAGGATCCGCTTTCCCACCTCGCATGGAGGAGAAAGTTTGGTCAATCGAATTCTCAGCCCAGCAGATCAGATCCATGTTTCTTGAAAGTGAGAAAAACTGAGAGTGGTCACAGTAAAACTGGGGAGACGAGACAAAGAGCCTTGGTAGGGAGATAGATAAGGGAGCTCAGAGAAAAGCGTCCGCTCTTGGTGAATGCCAGAAGAAGAAGAAAAAAAACATGGTTAAAACACTTAAAGATCTCTTAATTTTCTCTTTGGAAAGGTCGATGCTATCAGTCGATGCCAAACCTGGGCTGAACATGATGATGCTAAACATGTTGCAGAAATGGTGGGAAGAAGACCTAGTTAAATATGACTTTGTGACCCTCGTGTTGGATGCCATGGCCATCAAAAAGCATGTCCAATACAATGCATACACTTGGAAAATGACTGGATATGTGGATATGGGAGATGGCATGGATGAAGCTGATATAGTCACTGGGGTACTTCTTTTTATGGTGGTTGGCT
>NC_050524.1:32677030-32680306 GCF_002922805.2 Oryzias melastigma | reverse complement strand
ACCACTTTCTCCAGAATTTTTGAAAGAAAGGGTAACCTTGAGATGGGTCTAAAATTGGCTAAAACAGAGTTGTCAAGGTTTGGCTTTTTTATCAAAGGTTTAATAACAGCATGTTTAAAACTTGTGGGTACCACACCCGTTGACAAACTAGTGTTAATAACAGTGAGAATCAACTGCCCTATGCTGGTGAAAATTTGTTTAAAAAAGCGAGGGGGGACGGCATCCAGAGGAGAGCCTGATGGTTTCATGTGATTGACAATGTCTTCTAGAAAAGAAAGAGTCACAGGCTCAAACGACTGGAGCACAGCTCGAGGAGGGATAAAATCAGATGGATCAAAGTCGGGAGTTAAAATAACAGATCTGATATTAGCAACCTTCTGAATAAAAAAATGTAAAAATTCATCACACAATTCAGAGGATGCTTCCTGGCAATCAGACTGTGGGGTGTTAAGAACAGAGGTGACAGATTTAAAAAGCACACGTGGATTGTGGCTGTTAGTCTCAATAATATTAGACAGATATGCTTCACGTGATTTTTTGACAGTGATCTGATAATGATGCCAACAGTCCTTTAAAATCTGGAAAGAAACCTGCAGCTTGTCCTTTTTCCACCTACGTTCTGCTCTACGAGTCTCCCTCCTTGCCTGACGGGTGCTCTCATTAAACCAGGGCTCGGGTTTGGCCCTAGGTCTCATGGTTTTAAATGGAGCAACAGAGTCCAGAATGTTCAGGCAGGAGGAGTGAAACCAAGAGCAGATTTCCTGAGCAGATAGGTCAGAGGGCACTGATAGGCGGTCAAAGGCAGCAGTGAAGTGGGTGGCAGTGAAAGAGTTAAAAACTCTACGGCGCTGAACAGGCGCGCCAGATTTAAAAGGAACACAAAACAAACCAGCATCAAACAGAACGGACAAATGATCAGTAAAAACACTATCAAAAAGGTCCATATTAGAGACAGACACGCCACATGACAGAACGAGGTCCAGCGTGTGACCCTGTTCATGAGTGGGTCCAGACACACACTGCACAAAGTTAAAAGAGTCAATGATGGATAAAAACTCTTTAACCAGAGCTTTGTCTGGACAGCACACGTGGATGTTCAAGTCCCCCACAATCAAGACACGATCATATCGTGGCATGATGTCTGCCAGGAAATCAGAAAAGTCATTTAAAAAGTCTTTGTTATATTTGGGCGGTCTGTAAATGACCGCGCACATCACCGGCTGCGACAGACCCACCTCGAACAAAGTCGCTTCGAAGCTGGCGCCGGGAGACGGGAAAGTCCGCTGCTTGCATTTAAAAGTGTCTTTAAAAACGACTGCCGTTCCTCCTCCACGACCGGAGGTCCTCGGAGAACTCAGGTACGAGCATCCAGCTGGTACGAGCTCTGCAAACGCGCTGTGATCCCCGGGAGCCGCCCACATCTCCGTTACGCAGAGGAAATCCAGCTCCTGGGAGATGAAGAAATCCCGGAGGATGTAGGTCTTATTTGCCAGGGATCTGCCGTTCACCAGCCCGATCCTGGCGAGGATTTCAGCCTGAGGATCTTCCCTGAGTCGTGGGGCACGGAGTAGCGTCCTCAGGTTCCCAGGATTTACTCCGCGCTGGCGAGGCCGGGGAGAACAGGTGCAGCGGGGCGGAACGTCACCGTCAAAGCCGACGAGCGGTGTTAGGCACATCGCTGGTGGATCCAGTGAGCGCCAGGGCACGAGCACTCCAGATTCTGTCCGGGATATGGAAGTGGAACGTGCCAGGGAGATCTTTAACCTGCTCATCCGACCACCGCGCTTGCCGCGCCGGCGTTTCCGCCGGGGCAGGAGAGCCGACGCCCTGAACAGGTGAGTCGGGATCTCCGACAGCACAGGTGGCACGGGTTTCTGTCCATTACGACCAGATAAAATTACGGATCTGGCATCAGGTTGAAGATTTAGGAGGGCTTGACGGTTGTAAACCAGCAGAGACTCTGTTTGTGAGATGCCGATACACAAAAACATTAACAATATTAACAATATTGGGAGCGACAGACGAGCAGCCACGTACACCGGCGCCATCTTGCTCTTTTCACAGAGGACCACTCACAAAGTGCTTCACAAAAGATAAAAAACAGGACAAATCAATAAAACAGTACATATGAATTATAGTCTAAAAAGATAAAATACTAATATCAGACAAAAACTCAAAGGTTGGAGGAAGGTAAAATACAGTTAAAATATCAACTAAAAGCTTTACTAAAAAGAAACGTCTTCAATTGACACTCAACAGAGTCAATCTGACGCAGTGGCAATGGGAGAGCATTCCAGAGTTTTGGGGCAACTGTCTGAAAGGCAAGATCACCTCTGGTTTTAAAACGAGTTTTTGGAACAGTTAAAAGGTTCAGGGCTTCTGATCGCAAGGATCGAGGAGGAGAATAGGGCCGTAGAAGGTCAGATAGGTAGCTTGGGGTCTGTCCATGCAAGATTCTAAAAACTAAAGTTAAAATCTTAAAGTCTATTCTAAAACTAATAGGAAGCCAATGTAATGATGAGAGGAGAGGGGTGATATGTGTGCGTTTATTGGCTCCAGATAAAAGTCTTGCAGCAAATTTCTTAACCATTTGGAGACGTTTCACAGATTGTTTGTTAAGACAGATAAAAAGGGAATTGCAGTAATCTAAGCGTGATGAAATAAAAGTATGTATTATCAGCTCAAGGTCAGATTTAGATAAAATTGATTTTAGTTTAGCCACATTCCTTAAATGATAATAACAATTTTTTACAAGCTTTCTCGAGTGTTGATCAAAAGACATTGATTTGTCGAACCAGACACCGAGGTTCCTCACACTAGACTGAAAAGAGGAGCACAAAGAGGTGAGGTGTGTTTTGATTGTGGGAATTTTAGCATCTGGAGCAAAAATCATAGTCTCTGTCTTTTGAGAGTTGAGAAGTAGGTGATTTTCTAGCAACCATGATTTGATAGTAGCCAGACAATCAAACAGAGAGGATAGCATGTGATAATTGTTTTCAGTGAATGAGCAGTAGAGCTGAATGTCATCGGCATAGAAATGGTAGGAAATGTGCTTAAATTTACTGATAAGTTTCCCTAGCGGAATCATGTATAACATAAATAAAATAGGGCCCAGAACAGATCCTTGGGGAACACCACTGGATAGCTTTTGTGTAGGAAAGAGTAGTGGAAGTTAGACTAAGAGCAAAAAGTAAACATTTGTGAGCAGCAGTATGGTTTCATGCCAAGAAAGAGCACTACAGATGCAACATTTGCTTTGAGGATGTTGATAGAGAA
>NC_050524.1:32674599-32676136 GCF_002922805.2 Oryzias melastigma | reverse complement strand
TTACTATTTCTTTTGATTGTTTCTTTTAATGTTTTATGTAAAGCACTTTGAATTGTCTCTGTACATGAAATGTGCTATACAGATAAACCTGCCTTGCCTTGCCTTTTTGACTCAGAGAGCCATAAAAGTAAAATATTTGAAAATGTATTTCAGTGAGAGCCATATAATATATTTTAAGACAGAATTCAACTAAATACGAGTTTAATAATTTCTTCTTTTAAATATTGCTATAATACTCACCCTTAATGCGACTTCTGGTGCTGCATGAACTTGCTGATGGCTTTGTAGTCTGGCTGGCATTTGGTGGGGTTAAGCTTCATACAAGCGTTGAGGCTTTCATCCGTTAAACGTGATCGTAGGTTGGACTTGATGTTTTTGAGATGCGAGAATGACTGCTCACATGCATACGTAGATCCAAACATGGTCAATACTGCAATACTCACATGCTGCAGAGTGTGGTATGTGACAGGAAGCACATTCCAGGTTTTGATAATTAGCTGGTCTTCGGTGAAAGTTTTTTCATTTCTGTCCACATGTGCTTGCTTGCCAACTCCGCTTTCTGTCGTGCAATACTTTCCAAATCTTCATTTAGTGACTTGAACTTATCCCCCCACATGTCTGAGGCCTTCAGGTCAGCTACTTCTGCTTCAAAATCTCTGATGGAGACACCAGGAATGTAACTCAGGTTGACTGCGTTCAGTGAACACTCGATTGGATGGGTGATGAACTTAAAAAGAAATTCTCCAAAGCGTTATTTGAACAACTTTAGGAGACTGGATGTGAAGGCAACCAGCTGGTGGAGATCAAGCTTTTGAGTGGGCTCACTTGCTGTGTATGCATCTTTAAATTGTTTCAGTTTTTCAAAATGCAGTAAACGACCTGTTTTAAGATCCATGATAAAGAGCTCCAGCTTGTTTTCCAAATCAAACACAGCTTGTTGAAGGGATAACACTGTGTTTCCAATGCCTTGCATTTTTACATTGAGCTGGTTCAGATGTTCAGTCATATACACAAGATAGTAAATCTTGAGGAGCCACTCAGTTTCTGCTAACTCAGGATGCTCGATGCCTTTTATTTCAAGGAAAGTCCGGATTTCATTCAGGCAAGCCGTAAATCGGCTAAGCACCTTCCCTCTTGACAAATAACGCACATTGCTGTGCAAAAGCAGACCATGATAGTGATTTTCAACATCCAGGAGTGTTTTAAACTGTCAATCATTTGAGGCCTGATCAACAATAAAGTTGATCACACGAATGACCAGCGACATCACTTCATCAAGCTGCCCGTCAAACATCTGAGCACAAAGTGCTTCCTGGTGAAGAATGCAATGGAAACTTAGGATGGGTCTTTTTTCATGTTAACGGAGAAGTGCCACAAATCCTTTGTTTTTCCCCGCCATGCACGGAGCACCATCAGTAAACACTGAGAGAAGTTTATCCATAGGCAGTTTTTTTTTCTTGAGTGAACTCCATGAAAGACTTGAATAAATCCTCACCTCTTGTGGAACCTTTCATCGGCAGAACAGCGAGACTTTCTT
>NC_050524.1:32635995-32670840 GCF_002922805.2 Oryzias melastigma | reverse complement strand
CTTTCCTTTCTGGAAAATTGTCAGATCCGCAGTAAATGGAGGTGATCTCCGAGGGTGCTGCTGTGCTTCCACGTCTTTCGTTCCAATAAACACAACGCAGAATCGATCCGGTTACATGAGCAGTGGCTACCGAGAGTAACAGAGTCCGTACACCAAGCGTTGTTGATATAGATGCACAAACCTCCGCCTCTAGTCTTGCCAGATTCATCAGCTGATCTATCCGCCCGGTGTGCGTGGCGTCCGTCTAGCTTGATAGCGTCGTCCGGTACACCTCCATGAAGCCATGTTTCGGTGAAAATCATGACATTGCAGTCCAAAAGTTTTTTTTGTGTGCGTAAGGCGTAGCCGTATCTCGTCCATCTTGTTAGCCAAAGACCGAACATTGGCGAGGAAAATGCTGGGCAAGGGGAGCCGGTGCGGTGTTAGCTTTAGCCTAGCTTTCAGCCCTCCGCGTTTCCCCCGTCGTTGTTTACGATCTCTGCGCCGCCTTCGAGCACTCCCGCCCGGCCGGGTCGGGTGCGAAGCCACCGGTGTTCTTGTGATCTCCGGGATGAATGAGAGGTCGTGATCGGCGAGTCCGAGAGACGTAATCCAATGTCCAAAAGCTCGTATCTGGTGTAGGATGTAAGGGCATAGATGTTTTGCCCGAACAGACCTGAGATGAGCAGGAGTAAAACTGCAAAATTGCAAAAGCTGGTAAGACGCTGAGCCTCGCGATGTTCTCGCGCCGCCATCTTGATCTTGATGTCCTTCACTTGTGTTTCCTCCACTTGGTTTGCCATCATGACGGTACGATCATGAACGGTTCTTGCCGACAAAGGCATGTCTTCTATCCGTTTGATTATTTTGTCTTTTTTCGGAAGATCATCAAAAAGTTAATTGGCTACATCCAGCATGAACGTTTTAGCATACTCGCCATCTGTGAATGGTTTTCCATTCCTCAATATTGCTAAAGATCCAGCAAAGCTAGCGGAATTATAGTCACCTTGCCGGGTCCATACACGCAGCTGCTGCTGGCTAGCTTGTACTCTGCTCAGTAGCTCTTGGCACGCTTTTTTTTTTTCGCTGTCTCCCGCAGGGTATTTTAATGCAAAGGTGGCATGTCGTGTGTCGAAGTGCCGCTTTACATTTGACCGTTTCATCGATGAAATTTTGTCATTGCAAATTAGACACACCGCAGGACCCGCTCTTTCCACAAAGGCAAATTCTTCGGTCCATTCATCCTGAAATGTCCGATACTCCTCATCTTTTTTTCTTTTTGCCATCTTCTTTGTCGAAGGCTTAGCTTTGAGCTAAGCGTGTTCGAGATTGCACTGCGTGTTCGGTAGTTTTTACGCTAACATCACATGTCAGTCTTCATATAAAAGTCTGGAGAAAGCAGCAGGTGTAATACGCCACTTGAAACAGTGTTGCCAGATTGGATGGTTTCCCACCCAATTAGGCAGTTTCGTTTCAAAATTTGTGGGCAGAAATGGCTTTGGGCAGGTTTAGGTACGGTTCAGCGGTTTTTATTTCCTCATCATAAAAAAGTAGTAGACTAAGAAAATTATCAACACCTGCGCTTTTCGGCAGGGTCATACGCCGCACGTATGACCCAGAAGGCTGTGCGTGTTTAGCGCGCACTTGACAGTGCTCCCCCCACCCATGCCTCAAAGGGTTGGGCGGTTTTTTGCTAGGTGCGGCGGTCTGAAGATGCTTGGGCTGGAAAACTGAGTCAATATCTGGCAACGCTGGCTGAAAATCTGGCTTTGCACTCCTCTTCATTTCAGGTGCCTTTCCCCGTTCCTGCCAGCAGCCGCCTGGTCTTGCTGACAGGCGAGGTGCAAGTCATTTCAAACATCCCTAATGATCGATCTGAGAGCCAGATGTAATCATCAAAAGAGCCACATATGGCTCGCGAGCCATAGGTTCCCGACCCCTGGTCTAGAGGAAGACCAAAGAGGAGGTGGCTGGTGTTAGAGTGGAGGATGCTGAAGACTGGCTTAGATGGAGGAAACTGATTCGCTGTGGCGACCCCTGAAGGGAAAAGCCCAAAGGAAAAGAAGAAGAAGATGTTTATCATACTGAATTTATGTCTTGACATGCAATTATAGTACATTGGACTTCATCAGGGGTTACATAACATATTCTGTTTTTCAAACTTTAAATCACAAGTTAATTTTTTTTTGTTTTACACTTTTTATTTTAATGGGAAACACTCCCAATCTGTTTATCGATGATACGATCCACCTCTCGAATCCATGACACTCCCTCTGAGCCACAGGTGTGTAGTCTCGGACGCCTGGAGACGGCAGACGCGAGCCACGGTCATCACGGGTCCTCATGCATCAGTAAAACCCTCAACAGGACGCCGGTCCGCAGAGGGAGTGGGAGGCGCCGTAACCTCAGGAAGCAAACCACAGACAAGCGATTGCAGACGCAGAGGGGTGAACGGGCGCCACTGCTCCTCACTATTATAGCAGTACGACTTAGTGTAAAAATATCAGAATCCCAGAGATCTCAGGATTGGTTAATGTTGAAGTGATCAACTATAATACTGTTTTTACGTTTTTCCGGCATTTTTTCTGATTATAAGTATCAATACTGAGGAACTAAAAAAAAAAAAAAGACTTGTGGAGTGTTAAACTGCAGATGTATGTTCAACATCTCTTTAGTGATGCATTTTTGTTTTAGGAAACAATGTTTTTATTGTATTTAAATTATTGACCATTGTTTGTAATTGATTTTAATATTTTTAACAGGCAGTTTATTTTATCTAGTTAATTTTAGAGTTTTGTTTTTTTTTTAGGATTTTTTAGTTTTCAAACTTAGTTTTACACATTCATAAAATGAACTAAAAATAAATATAGTTTTCAGGAGAACTCTGTACATCTTTACTGAAATAAATGAGTGAAATCACCAAATGACACAGACAAATTCCCCCATCTTACATTCCTTACATTTATTGTAACAATGATAAATATTGTAAAGTGACTGTAAAATGACAGAAAAGCTTTCCAAACATTCTGGATTGACAAAGACAATCAGATTTATTGAAGTTTTCCTCAGATTTCCAGCATGATGACAGCAGCAGCGATAAGTTCTGACGGTGCAGACAAGCTGGATGTACATAGATCTGATTCAGCATTCAGATCAAAGCATGAACCTTTGAGGCGTTTGGGGGTCGGACTCTGTCTGGAGAGGCTTCCTAACATCTAGATCAGCAGAGTGGTCCAGTGGAGGAACGTACAGCCTAAGACAGCGAGATCAAGGGTCATATCAGACACTCAGAGGGAGACGCCTCCCTGACATCCAGTACTGAGGAAACTGCAGGTCAGGGTAATGGTTTTAAGGACTTCCGTGTTCTTGTGGTACATGTTGCTCGTCAGGTGGATGGAAACAGCATCAGAAAACTGCTGTTCATCAAGTGACTGCAGATAAATATGACAAATACAAAATAAAAGGCAAAACCTCATAAAATGTTCATCCTCCTGAGGTTTAAAGGCAGCTGTGAACAGTAATAAACTAAAGAGCACTTTGGGTCAGAACAGCAGAACGGATCAGAACAGCAGAACGGGTCAGACCAGCAGAACGGATCAGAACAGCAGAACAGGTCACAGGGAAACTTTGGATGGTTTGATTCTCAGAATATGGCTTTACTAGCTCTACCTGCTGACTGACGTTCAGCTCAAATCCTCCTCGTAGTTCCTGAAGGTGAAAGGTCGTAGTGACGTCAGCAGGTAAACGTCTTCATCTTAAGGCACACAGTGTCCGAGCATCCTTCAGCAGATTGAAAAAAATCAACATCCTGCAAATCACAAACTGACTGACGTCTGACGTTTCCCTGAGCAGAATGGGGGGGGGCTGAAAACCATGAAGCAAACTCCACTTCAGCTGCTGTTCTTACTGTTGAACTCTGCAGATCCTGATCTTCCCGATCCATCAACAGTTCTGAACAGGTAATCCCTCCAGTCTTATTTTAGCTTTTCATTGCAGATCCTTTGTTTTCATCTGTGAATCTGAGACATTTCTTCTTCTGATGAATTATTTTATTAGGTTTGATTTTGAGGATTTTAACTGTTTTTTTTTTCAAACTGCTGCTTTCAATTTGGCTCCGAAATCCTAGAACTATCAGTTCCACTTTGTCTTCATTCTTTTTGCTTTCACTTTCTTGTTTTTACAGGGAATTTAAGAAGCGGAAATACATGCCGTAAAATCTAATTATGCAGCAAAAGATTTGTTTTTTTTTTTTTCGAGAGACTTCATATAATGTTGATTCAGCCTCTTCCTGACCTTTTACATTCTCCGGCTCCATCTTCTCCAGAGGAAGCTTCAGCATCCTGCCCGGCTCTCAGAGAAGTCCTTCCACATCTGCAGCAGCTCTGCCGGCCTGTACCTGTTGACAATCAGCAGCCTGGCGAACGTGCACCTGTCGTACTTCAGGGTTCTGATTTCAAACAGGTTCCTGAGGAACATCCCGCTGCGAGAGTAAACCGGCCGCACGTCCAGCACACGCAGACACAGGCCCACGTACACGTCTTCCAGCGGGATCATCCGCACAAACCTGGAGGCCCAGGAGATCCTTCCCGCCATGTCACCTGAGAAGACGTAGCCCGCTCCAGAAACGTAGGGCGGGAACGTGTGGTCGCGGTAACGCTCCTCTGACAAGAACCATTTGCTGTTCGGATCCCTCCGGGGCTGGCCGTCGTAGATCACCGAGCCCGTGATGAAGCCGCGCCGGGGGGAGCGCTGCAGCCGTTCCAGCAGGAGGAAGACGTTCACGAAGACGTCTGCGTCCACCTTCATGCCGAAGGCGGCGTGGGGGCAGAAGGTGGAGAACCACTTCATCATCATCATGGTTTTGATGGTCAGGTTCTGGTAAGAGTCCAGAAAGTCCATCTGGATGATGTCTGCGTGCAGGCGGCTCTCCTCCTGTAGCGCTCCCTGCAGGCTGGGCTGCAGCTGCGCTCCAGGAAGTCCGGAGAAAAACAGAGTCAGGACGTCCCGCTCTGCGGAGCCCCACGTCCTCCGGACCGCCCCCCGGGCCGCGGAGTCCTGGGGGGCGACAGGCACGAGCAGCACCAGGAGGGGGCTTCTGTCCCGGCACGCGTCCGGCTGGTTGAGGAGGTACCGGTATGTGAGGGGGGAGAGCAGCCGGTGCTCCTCCGCGGAGAGGGGGCTCAGCTCCTCCGCCGGCGTCCTCAGGCTGACCGCTGCGGCCAGAACCAGGAGCGTCCCGGCGCCGACGAACTTCACCAACTTCCACCGCAGAGCCGCGCGCATGTCCGCCGTTAACGGCCGCTGTTGCAGCACGGGCGCGCGGGCGCGGCGCCGAGCCACGTGATCTCCGTGGAGGAACGCGGAAGGAGCCGAGCGGTGTATGGCAAGCCACCAGATACATTTATCAGGTAGCCCGGGGTCTGCAAGCTGGATGTGCGCGCATCTGCCACGCGGACGGACAGTCAGCAGCTTAGAGCAGTGTTTTTCAACCTTTTTTGAGCCATGGTACAACTTTTCCATGAAAAAAAATCCCGCGGCACACTAGCATCCAAAAAGGTAAAAATTTTAGTCTGTACTGATGTACATTCCCTCCACAATCTAGTTTAAATAATCAGGACGCGTCATTGCAGTGCAGAGGCGCTGTTACTTTAACCTAGAGTTTCTCAATCCCCCCCACTACAACTTCTTTCTGATGCAAATATCGTCATCATCAAATTAGTTGACCAAGAAAATTTGCGCCAAGCAAGGCAGAGTGACACCAAGCAAAGCAAACCAGGCAAAACAGCCGGGGCTCACGGTCTGACCCTGCGGAGGACAGGCAGGGTATCAGAGCAGCACAATTACTTAAAACACAGGGTGACACACACATTCACAATTACACACCACTACACATTCACAACCACACACTCATACACATTCACAACCACACACTCATACACATTTACAACCACACAATCATACACATTCACAACCACACACTCATACACATTCACAATCACACACTCATACACATTCACAACCACACACTCATACACATTCACAACCACACACTCATACACATTCACAATCACACACTCATACACATTCACACACACACACTCATACACATTCACAATTACACACTCATACACATTCACAATCACACACTCATACACATTCACAATCACACACTCATACACATTCACACACACACACTCATACACATTCACAATCACACACTCATACACATTCACAATCACACACTCATACACATTCACAATCACACACTCATACACATTCACAATCACACACTTATACACATTCACAATCACACACTCATACACATTCACAGTCACACACTCATACACATTCACAATTACACACTCATACACATTCACACATACACACTCATACACATTCACAATCACACACTCATACACATTCACAATCACACACTCATACACATTCACAGTCACACACTCATACACATTCACAATTACACACTCATACACATTCACAATCACACACCACTACACATTGTCTATATATTTATTGTCTGAGTGTTGAGTGGAGCGTCGGCTGGTCTGTAAATGACAGGCAGAGACTTTCAGCCTTTTCTGATGTGATTTGAAATGTTCAGTTGTTTGTTTGTTGATTCTATTGGTTTAAGGTTGATGGTTGTAAACAAGTACAAACACTGGAACACTTTCTTCAGTATAAATGTCATTCATAACAAAGTGTGTGTATAAAGTCAATACGTTTATAGAAATTTGTTAGTGGAAAAAAATGATCTTCTTGTTTAAAACATTTCACTGTATCATTTTTACATTTTTAACAAATATCTTCTTCATCTTCTTACTGAGGTTTGCTGGAAATAAAATATGCCTGCAGCTTTAATTCAATGACACGTGATTATTTAACAAAACCTTTTATTGTCTTACAGTTTACAGAGACATCACCCCGCTTGAGACAATACAACCAACATCCAATACACAGGCTTTTTCTGCAGGTCAGTGATTTAGCATCATACTGGGGGTGGGGGGGGGGGCTTATCTATGAACAGATCATTTAAAACAAACTGCTCTTCATTTTTTTCCAAAATGTTCTGTTTCACAATGATTAACTTTATTCACATTTAAAGATGAAACATTAAAAATTCAATCAGGACATTTATTTCACTTTAAAACACCAAACTGTGGCTGATACAAAATTACGTGGGGGGGCAGCTAACAAGTTCAAAAACCCAGTTTTGTATGAGGAACAGCAACTGAAGGAAAATAACAGTTTTTTTGCCTCCTGATCCTAAACTCCATTCCATTAGGAAGCTGTGGATCAGCGGCTGTACATGTTGCCAAAGTTGCACTCACACCTTCCTGCTTCCAAAGAGTGGGTCAGCAGGGACCCCCTTTCGGGTGTCCGTGACGTGCTGCAGCTTTGGCGGCATGAGCACGCCTTACCATGACAGGGGAGTGGTTGATGTACAGTGGTTGAAGCCGATGCGACAGCCTTGGAACAATGCTGCTGATCTGGTTGGTGGGGACTTTTTTCAAATGATTTATGATCTCTTTCTTCTTCCTTCCAGGTTTCTGAAGTTTGACGGTCTGATCTTCATCTCTGCAAACTCAATGGAGTGCTCATGGCCTTTCCAGTGGAACCAGTTCACTCCCTGCAGAGCAGAAATTTAAAGAAAAGAAGAGCCAAAGTAAAGATCAATGCACATTTTCATACAATGAATTTATAGATAAGCTTAAAACTTTGCTGATCCAACATTGTCCCTAAGACAGACCCTCCAGGATTTCATGGCAGATTTTTATGATTTTTATGATTTTTTTCGCCTAAAACCTAATATCAAATATTTGTGTACTGATTTAAACATACTTTAGAGCAGGGGTCTCAAACTGATGATTTGCGCCCCCGTCTTCAAATGAAAGATTACTGTTGGTGCGGCCCGCAAGGCTTATGTGAATGACAGTTGTTGTGTGAAGAGCTGAACCAATCACGGTGAGGTATATGGGTTAGCTCCTGCCACACCCTAACCCAGGTGTGGCAGGAGCTGAATGTCTCACTCAGAATGAATGGGAGACACTTATGGAGTTTATTTATGACAAAACTCCACACAGAAATAAGACATCTCTGTGCACGCATCAAACATTCATCAGACTCTCGCAAGCGTTTTTTCCTCCTCCACGAGCAGCAAAAGTCCTCGCAAGAGAGACTGACCACTTCCGCGTGCGTGAGTGATGCGCGCGAGCAGAATCTTCAAAGGTGCGTCCACACTGGCTGCGTGCGGTGCGTTCAAGAACGCGGTCTGCGCGGGTTTATGAACCCTGCATTCAGCAGGTGGTATCCACACCGGAGCAGCGCGGTCACGCACGCAGTAGCAGAGAGGAGATTCTTCTTCTATTTTTACTGTTCCTTAGCACTCCTGCCATCTACAACAGGGAGAATCTCGGAGCAAAGAGTTGAAACGATTGGAAATCCCTGAAATGTTGTTCCATATTTTTTGTTGTCACAACTCTATCCTCATAAATGTCTGTCTGGGTGTCATATTAACCCGACCGGACACAAACTGCAATGATTCATTTCTCTTTCATGATCATGTTCAGCACTTCAGTGCTTTGAAGCAGACGCCACAAGAGCAGCTCCAAAATCAGAGTCCCTGATTGGTCAGAGCTACGACTGTGCGTGGAAATGTTGAACCGGGTTAAAGACTCAGAGCGCGCTCAGTGCGTGCCCGATTTAGGTGTAGAGCTCGAGACCAGAGTTAAAAACTTGTGCTCCAGACGCGGAGGCCAGGAATTCTAGTGTGCGCGCATTTGCATTTACTTTTCATTGGAAGTGTGCGCTTGATTGCGCGCCGACGTGGCCGGTGTGGGAGCACCTTCAGTGAGCGCGCTGCTCTCAGCTCAGAAATGAAGGAGGAGCTGTTAATACAAGCATCTGAAACTGAATAAGAATAGTTTTCTCTAGTCCAGAGTTTATGAATTTTTTTTCTCTTACCCACCCCCCCCAACTTTCTGCAGCAAATATGATCGGTGTCATTAGTTAATTTACTCAAGTTAAAGATATATCTCCTCAAAATATTGTACTTTTATTATCATTAAAGAATAATTTAAAAATAATCTGTTTTATTACATTTCCTTTCTTTATTTTTTAAGAATCCTTCTAAAACGTTCAGACAAAGTAAAAACAAATCTTTCCTTGTTTCCCTCCACAATAGTGATGAATTCTGGTTTTTCTCAGAGATTCAGTTCTTTTCATTGGTTCACTGTAACCAGCGGCTCTTTCTGCTACCAAATGGATTTTTAGGTTGTTTTTTCTATATTTAATTTATTATCAACTACTATATCGAATTATGCACAAAATCCATAAATAATGTAAACATGTTTTTATTCCTGGGCTGCACGGTGGCGCAGTGGTTAGCGCTCTTGCCCCACAGCGAGAAGGCCCCGGTTCGACTCCCGGCTGGGACCTTTCTGTGTGGAGTTTGCATGTTCTCCCCGTGCATGCGTGGGTTTTCACCGGGGACTCCGGCTTCCTCCCACCGTCCAAAAACATGCTTCATAGGTTCATTGGTGACTCTAAATTGTCCCTAGGTGTGAATGTGAGAGTGAATGTGTGTGATTGAGGCCCTGCGACAGACTGGAGACCTGTCCAGGGTGTGCCCCGCCTTCACCCTTCAGTAGCCAGGATAGGCTCCAGCACCCCCGCGACCCCGAAAGGGACAAAGCGGACAAGAAGATGGATGGATGGATGTTTTTATTCCCTTCCAGGGGGTGCTCCCCACCATTTCAGAAACACTGCTCTAGTCAGTCAGTCAATATGTGGTTTCTTCAGTCGTCTGTATCTGCTGTATGGTCATTGTTATTATTTTATTTATTTATTAATGAATGATTTTTTTTAAATAATATTTCTTTTTTTAAATTTTTTTAATTCCTTATTTTGTGTTAAAAATAGGGATATTTGAGAACATTGTAATATTTTATCAGCACTTTTCTTGTGAAAATCCTGATGCGGCCCAGCCTCACCCAGACTCTGCCTCCAGCGGCCCTCGGCTGAATTGAGTTTGAGACCCCTGCTTTAGAGTAAAATAACATTCTGCAGGGAAAAATTGTAAACTAAAAAAAAGACAGACATAGCAGATTAATCCTCAGATTTCCATTTTCTCCTCAGAATCTTCCTCTTTATTTTAAAAGCTGAGTCTCTGGTAGAGTCTCTGGTCTCTGGCAGACTGAGGATCTGATCTGGTTTCTTCTGTCAGTAATGATCTGTTCTGTGTGGAGAAGCTTCTCTCAGGAGTCTGTAGGTTTGTTGTAGAGGAAGTTCTATATGGAATTAGTTTTTCTTCTTTCTGTCCCCTTTTCGTTTTTTTTTTTTCCTTTTCTATCATGCTTGAGTTTATAACTCAAGTTTATATTGTATGTTTTTATAAATGAATAAAAATGAAAAAAAAAAAAATGATGTTCCTGCAGACACTAAATCCTCCCTTTGTATTATCAGTGGAAGTGAACTGGTTTCAGATTTTGCTTCTTTCTCCAGAGTCTCTCATTTTCTTTACTTTTTTGTGTTGATGTTGTGTTTCTTGTTGTTGCACATGGCGCTGTTCTCTATCTTTCCTCATACTTGGCTCATGTTTTGCTGCACGTGTAGCCTTGGGATAACTAACCCATTTCACAAAAAAAAAAAAAAAAAAGTATTAAAGAGAGATTTAAAAACAGCATGGCTCCCAGGAAGGAGTCATACAGGAAACGGTCGTAAAGCTGCGTCGTCACCCATGACTTTTGTCACGGTAGATTGGTCAAAGTTGCAGTGAAAATGTAAAGTTGCAATGAATGCATCAAATCTTGGGGTTTGCTTGAGTTTGCGTTAATAGTTGCAATCGCAAAATCCTGGATGGACTGTTAAATATTAAACACGTGTTCAAATCGGACATTTTTTGTTTTAAAGAGTTTCAGAAGATGCTCTTGATGACCCAGACATATGTCCCACTTTGATGGATTCTCATGGCAAACTTTAGTGAGGAATAGACTGATTCTAAATCAGAATTAATCTTTAGAAAGACTTGTGATGAAAGAGCACAAGTCTGCATCCATTAGGAGGAAAGGAAATGGTTCTGATGTTCTGGTCCAAGCTGGCAGGCAGCGACAGGGAGGTCTCTAACAGGAATATAACAAACTAGATTATTTGAATCTGTGGTTAAAACAAAAACAAGTTTGACTCTTGGGTTCATTTATAAAGTCTGAGATTTTCTGCAAGTCATACGCAAACAGAAACGTTAAATCAAATTATATCCATGTATATTTCTATCTAGTTTTTACATGAAGGGCAGATGATTTCAACTGTAAGTCAACAGCTAATGAAACTGATTCCATGGAGGAGCTTTCTGTGTAATCATTGAAGCCAAAGTTCAAAGTGAACATCCAGTAATCATGAATAATTACACTGCAGAACACAGCTGTTGTCTTCCTCTGATCAGTTATCCTCTTCAATGTAATTGGCTAGGCAATGCTGTCAATCTCTTCATCTGACATGTGATGTAATTTGTGCATCATAAGTAAACACAACTGTAACCATAGATTCTGTATTCTAATTGCTACAGCTTAATAATGTAGACCTATTTGTAAAATGCAGAAATTATAAATTAAAGCTTGAATTGTCATACTAACAAATAATTCTCGAGTAATCTTATAGATAAAAGTAGAATGTCTACATCATCAAAGGATGTTAACCCTTTAACTCTGAAGCTCCAGACATTCTTCTGACTATCTCAACCTTTTATCCATTTAACATAGTTCCAGTGGATTCTGTCAGAATAGCAGCTTTGCACCACATTTATACAAAGCTGCTTCTCTCCATGTCAGAATCTACTGACTCATGTGCATTGTGTAAATGGAAGAAGAGTTATGGTAAGTCAGAGAGTGTGTGTTATTTCGGTGTCGCCGGCGACATCTCCAGGGTTAAAGGGTTAAGAGTGAGAAGTTCTCCAGCTTCTGAGCAGACCTTGCTGTGGTTGTTATCTCCATATCGGCCCATCAGGTTGACTCGGTGACAGTTCTTGTACCAGAAGGCTCCCTTGTAGGACAGAGCACAGTTGGTGACAGCGATGTCGTTGTCATGGTCGTAGGTGGAGAACGGTCGGCCGTGATGGTAAGTCATAGAGTCCCCTATGAAAACAGAGGTCAGCGTGGAGAGGTTGAAGCTGTCTCCTGACTAAACAAGGTTCTTGATTAATATTAAAACAATGAAGAGAACGTTCACAATGTGTTTGTATGGGGGTGCAGACTGCACAGCTCTACCTGCTGTCCCACTGTATCCTCCCACATGCACTTTGTATCGGCTTCGCGGTTCAGACACAGAGAATTTTTCATACTGAGCGTATGCTGTCTCTCCTTTATCTTTAAGGTCAACTCGCAGCTCGTACTGCCCCCCAGCGGTGATCTTGTGGAGGTTGGACAGACCTATGGGAAAGAGCAGGTTTCTCTCTGAACATATTTACATTGTAAACGTTTCTACATATAACCAAGCATTTATTTGTTGAGACATTCATGAGCATAGATCACTTAAATGCAGATTTATATGGATTAAATTGATCCAAATGCAGTATTCACTCATGTCTTCATTAAAGACGTGTCGACCTGAAGATCATTACCGAGCCAGAATTCGTCGTTCATGTCTCCAAAGCCACCTGTGTAGTTCTTCCAGTTGCGGAAAAATTCAACTTTTCCACTTTTCCGCCGCAGGAAAACCTTATAAAAAAGAGAATAACCCACATGGTGAAATGTTTGTTTAAAAGAACACCAAGAACTTCTAAGCTCAACCTTCCAAGATTCTCTTTAACCCCATCCCCACATGAAGAACAAAGGCCTTGTAAACCGTACGAACCCTTCTGCTGCTTTTAAGACGTTGGAGGTAATCTGGCTGCAGTCAGAAATTCAGGTTTGGATAATCAAATTAAAATAATTTTTTTACAGTCACTGAGTTTTGAGCCCTGCTTTAGCATACTGTGTGACTGAACTAGAAGTGTCTTTGGTTGCTTTAGAGACTCCTGTGGACACAACGCTTTTAGTTTTCATACATCGACATGATTGGCTCACATTCACATGCCACACCCCAATATGTAAGGAAAAGCTGGTAAAACTGGGTTAAACTGACGTAAAGAAACTGAAACTATAGTCACACCACGCATGTTGCATGTTCAAGAACACACTATATGTGGTTTCATGAGCACTCATCCAGCCGGTGTTTGCACTGGACCAGCACCAGACAAGCAGAGATTGGGAGGGGGAGGGCCTCTTCTTAAGCTTTTCACTAGTCACAAAAAGACAGAACAGCTGGTTCCACCTGCAGCAGATTTATTAGTTCAGACTGGAACTAACCACAGCAAAAAGTCACAAAGCTAAATCAGGGTCAGACAGGCAGAGGTTAATCAGTAAACAAACAGGGTCAGAACCAGAAGATCCGGTCCAGAAGGAAATGCTCGGTAATGCAGGCAGAGAGACACAAACAATACTTCACACTAAGTCAGGCTCTGTGCAGTCCTAAAGTAACAGGTGGGGGATTAGGACATGAGAGCCAACAGAGCTGCATCCAGGAAGTGTGTGCTGGGGTTGCTGGGAGATATGTTCAGTACTCTGGAGACAGCTGGTGACCAGAGGGGGAGCCAGAACTCTGACTCCTGATGGTACTGTGTACTACCACACCACCTATAGCTGGTAAAGGGTAGTGTGTAAAGTAAGTGCAGTGCAAATCAACAAATCCTACTCCATGCTTTTTCTTTCACACCTCTATTCCAAAAAAAGGATTGTAATTTACTTCTGATCAGGCACAGAAAGACGAGTACGACAGTTACAACAGTTGGTACTTCTGTGTTATGAAAAGAACGTTACCCACACATCACCTCCAAATCCGGGTCCCTGACTGGTCACAGTTCAGCATTTTTGCAATTTAGCATTAAATCTAAACGTCTAGTGCGTGATCAGTGATCACCCGTTTTGTACATAGAACCTGAGAATGGACTTAAAATCTGGTGAAGCAAGAACACAACTGATTTGCCCAAAACTAGACTTTAGATGGGTTTACAAAGACTCTTCATTGGAAATGGCTGCTTAAACTTGAGTCAATGTGACTGATGTTTCCTTACGCACAAATTTCATTCGCTGTGAATGCAGCTTGACACATTTTTAAAAATTCCCTGACTTCAGTTCTTCACTTTTAGGCTGTGAGATTTTCATATATATATATATACCTAACTGTTAAGTCATACATTTTCTTCCTTTCTATTCTGCACTTTGGTCCACGCTACATTGAACAGAGACCCTCAGGGGGCAGGATTTGCTTGTCTGGTCTGCACCAGAGCACTGATGAGTTTCACAGAGGATTATTCTAGGAGACAAACTGTCCTGAGAACCAAACCAAGTGTAAATGGGCCCTTAGAGGCACAGACTTGTTAAGCATCAGAACTGTTAGCATAAAGATTGGTTAACATCTGCTGCTGAACTCAAACGTTGCAGAATCATCCCAGGGGGTTCTTGTCTCTGACTTACGATCCAGCCGCCTCCATCTGTGCTCATGTCACAGTAGACCTGCAGCGGCTGCTTCTCATCTCCGCCCACGTAGACGGTGTGCAGGCCGGATGTGGCGTCTCCGTTCAGCAGAGCCTGTGAACAGTCTCGGGGGTGTCTGTACAGTACCCCAGCTGCAAACACAAGGTCAGAGAGGTCAGAGATGGTATGCCCCATTTTTCTGTCTCATGTGAGCCTTGTTTCCACTGAGCGGTCCAGTTCAGAATTTTGAGCATTTCCATTTTGAAAATGACCCATTAAGCAGGACTGAACTGTTCCATCTTTGAGCTTCTGTTGGTTGTAGCTCCATAGAAAAATGGAACAGACCGGTTAGCACGTTGAAACCTGTGAAGGTCATCAGGACAAAAGAGAGAAGCTGCATGCTGCTTTGCTGCCCACAACCTTCTCTCAAAGAGCATGAAATGCTGAACAATCAAAAGCCAAACGAGGAAAAAAACACGAGCTGCTGGATGACCTCCAGTGTTGCTGTTAGATTCGCTTTTCTGCAGTTGCACTACAATGACAGAAATCTACGCTATCAGTCTCCGTCCCGCATGCCCTGTGACGGCCTAACGCCGGAGTCACACAGGACGCGATAGCGCCGCGAAGCGGCGCGGAACGGCGTGCGCTTCCTATCGGCGCCCATGTTAACCTATGGCGTCGGTCACACCAGGCGCGGAGCGACGCGCAGCGGCGCGGAGGGTCCGCGCGGTGCAGCGCAACGTTTCGGCGTCTGGCCTATTTCTTCCGCGCGACGCGAGCGCTCCGCGTCAATACTGGCAGGAAGCTGCGTCGAAATACATGAGAAAATCCGGTTTATTTTCAAAATAGAACCAATTTTTCACAATAAAACGCCGCGATTGACAAATGTTATCAAGTTTTTGTGTCTAAACAGACTGTATGAAAATATGCATACAATCAAAACACACAGACACGCGTGCGCGAGAGCCCCCACCCCGGACACCACAGATCTCCGGAGCGGGTGTGCTGGTCTGCAGGGTTCTGGGAGGAAAAAAAGCAGGGCAGACGGGGCAGTGGGGGCACACTGGAGCGGGGCACGGGGCTGCGTTTGAACGAGAGAGAGGCAGAGGAGCGGTTCTTCTGGGAAGAAACATCAGGTAATATTTTTAGTTTATTAATTGACCGACGGAAACACCTGCGTGCGTGCACACAGACACACAACAGAACAGACAGACACGCACACGCGCGCACAAGCCGATCAATGAAGTGGGCCGACTGCGGAGTTGGGGGGCGGGGTCTGTGTCGACAGGGGCAGAGACCATCTCCTTTTAGCAGAAACACTGGGAGATATCCTGGTTATTGATCATGATGGCAAAAAAGCAATAGCTCTAGCAGAAGCGCATGCCGACCGTCGCGGAAACAAATCGCGTCTGGTGTGACCAATAGAGAGCCGCGCAGCGGCGCGCTCTCCGCTCCGCGCCGCTGCGCGGCGCTATCGCGTCCTGTGTGACTCCGGCGTAACACTGAGCGGACGGACCAGACCGAGCCCCTCAGTGAAACAGGATTTTAGAGAACAGGACCTACTGGTGGTGAGGACAGTGGTGACGACACCGCTCTTCTTGGGACCAGCTTGGGCCTGCAACCTGACAGAGTATTCCGTGGAGGCGCTGAGTTGGACCATGTTGTAGGACACCGCAGCGGGGCTGAGGACCACCTCCTGGGCAGGGGGGTGCAGATATCAGCACAGTTCTTCACCTCACTGCATCACAAAAACCTGACACTCATACTAACCCGCACAGCTCCGTCCACAGCCTCAAAGCTGAGGATGTAGGCACTGATGTTGGCTCGAGGAGGTTTCCAGGTAAGCAAAGCACTTTCTGTCTGGATGTTACTGGCAGTCAGGTCCTGGGGCGCATCTACATCTACAGAAAAACAAACTTCTTGATTATTGGAATGTGATCACAGAACTATTATAGAAAACTATTTCTTGAAGAGTTTGACATTTTCTTTTCTGACCACTGAAATGTATTTGAACATAAAAGCATTAAAGGTTTGAGCTGCTTCCACTCCTGAAAGGCTGCAGGCCGATGGATTTCAGGTGTTTGAGTGCATCTCAGGAGAAAATGTTTGGGGGTGTAGACAATGAGGTGGGAGCGCAGACCTGTTGTGAACTCTGTTGTTGTAGCAGCACTCTTGGCTAAATCCCTCACGGCGTACACCTTCACAGTGTAGTGAGTCGCTGGTGTCAGCGAGCTCATTTCAAACTCCACCACGTTCCCAGATACACGCATCATTACAGGAGCCCCTAAAATGAAAACACAAACACAACAAGCCTTCTCTCATCACAAAGATGTTTCATTAAAGTCAAAGTTCCACTATTTGTCACGCACCTAGGTTTGGGAAATTTGCTCTCCGGATTTTACCCATCCCCTGGGGGAGCGGTGAGCTGCATCCACAGCCACGCTTGGTATGATTCGGCCGGGATTTGAACCCACGACCTTTCAATCTCAGGGCGGACGCTCTACCACAAGAGCCTCTCCAGCAATTTTTAACCCTTCCGCTCTCTTTGGGGTCCAGTTGACTCCAACCACATATTGATATGTGATTCCTTCCATGACAAAGGTGGACAGGATTTTATGTCTGTCATGGACATTAGTGAAACTCAAAAATCAAAGATAAAAAAAAGTTCAGCGCACTGTCTTGGGGGGTCCAGATGACCCCACTTTTAATGTAAACAAACTAAGGAGAGCGGAAGGGTTAATAAAGTCTGTGAATCTTGGAAGCCGTCCTTCTGAGAATAATTATGAACTTGTATCTTTATCAGGTGCAGGAGATTAAAATCCTTTCATTTTCATTTCTTTATTATATATTTCCTTCTTCCAAATCTATTTTTGCAGACTAATATTTTTTTGACTTTATTAAACATTTGTGCTCATTTTGAAAGTTTTAAATTGACATATAGCTTCTCAGATTATCTGGTACAAAGCAAGAATCCTGCAAAGGAAAAGCTGAAGTGAAGGAATGTATTGCTTGAACCTGCTATGCAAATCATATATCATGTTGTACTGAAAGTGCTTGTCATATGCGTAGGCTGAGGTTAGACACAGACAGCGCAAAAACAGGAAGGACCAAAAGAGGATGTGTCTACTAGACAGGGAGCGACTCTGACAAATGTGTGCAAAAGTTAACTGTTAGAATGTCAACATAGGGATGATCTGATTGGCAGACATACTTTGCATATTTGCATATTGCTTTACTCAATAAAAATAGCTTGTCGCGGAAAGACCCCAGACCTCAGACCTCAGAGATCAGAGAGAGCCTGGTTGCTATGTGACTGATCTGAGTCTCCCTTCGCGCGAAGGTAAAAATAAACAAATGCCCTCTAAGTGAACTTTTTGTGGTCTGACTGACTTTTACTCTGAGGTTCCTGACTCCAGACCCACTCGAAGGAGGATCGAGGACCCTCGCTTCAACAGAAGCAAGCTATACATGATCTAGAACTCAGGATTTGTTCCGATTAGGGCTGTGGATCATTGCTTAGGTGGCGATCCGATTCGATTCACAAATCAAGCTCAACGGTTCACGAATTGAACCATAATTCTTACTTTTTAATATGTTTGTTTCTGTGTCTGTCTTTTTACTGGATGTATGAAAATTTTAATACTTGTATTAAATCACCATTATTTCTACCTTTATGAAAAACAGCAGATCAGAATCAATAAAACTGATTAAAAAAAAAAAACCCACAGAGATTTAGATAGAAAGAAATGTTTGTCATTTTATTTTATTTTTCGTCAACCTACTGGTTAAGTTCAGCAGTAATATAAACAACATAAAAAGCATAAAAATTAATTCTTGTTTTTGATCATTTAACAACAAAACCTGAAAATGTTCTCCACAGTTTCCTAACCCCAGAGTTCTTAAACATTTTACTTTCTAAGTGTTATACATTACATGCGCCTTTCAGCAGCGCGAGGCTGCGTTTTTCCCCTTCAGAATAAGCTAGAGTTACGTAAATTACATAAACTGTTGAAGAGTTACCATAACCAAAAGACAGTTTTAGCTCCAGTGTTAAAGCAAAGTATTATTTTCAAAATTTATGTCTGTATGCGGAACTTTAATCTCAGTCTCTGAACGGAAAAAAGCTCTCGCTAGTTTTACTTTGAAAACCGGGAGCTTCACCTACACAAAGATGTGTTTACTTCCGGTGACAGTATCGCAGCTCTTTCTGCTTTGTTTTAGTTTGTAAGCAAAAGTACATCGTACCCAGATAATATTTTCCTACACTATACTATATTTATAAAGATTGCGAATCAGCGATCTTGGACATACGAATATACGTACTCGAATTTTCAGGAGCAAATCGCGAATACCCGAGCACCCGGATACTCGTTGCAGCCCTAATTCTGATCCGAAATGCCAAACCATCTGGAGTAGTAGTTAACCAGAACTTCCAGAAGAAAGTAGAGCCCAGGTCAGAAAAAACGGTTTCCAGGGGTAAAGATGTGAGCCTCCCGGACCCCAAAAACAGCTTCCAGATTGGTTCTGATTCCTGCCACTGTGTATTCTTCAACATTGTGTTGTTGGAGTATCTGTTGCTATAAACAAAGCTCATTCATGAAATATTGACTTGTGTGATCACTCCAGACAGGTACTGTTTATCACGGTCATAAAACTATCCAGTCTATTCTACTGTTCTGTTAGAGTAAATAGGTAACAGTTCCAGGTGTTAGCCATGCTCACTGGAAACAACGTGCATCATGGGAGTGGAAGTTAATTATTTCTTACTTTAGGATACAGTAAACCCGAGGAAGCGATGGAAAAAGTCTTCCCAACAGATTACAAAGAAAATTATAAACAAGCACGTCAAATTTAAAAGACCTTTCCAAGCAGCATGACGTTCCTGTGACCACAGTTAAACTTATTATTCAGAAATGTCAGATCCATGTGACTGTAGAGGAAAACTGATGAAAGAGACATAATACAAATGGTAACAGAAGCCCAGAAACACGACTAGAGATTCAAGCTGGGGGCTTGGGGGGCTTAAACCACCACATGGTTCCCAAGCGCGGCTGCGTCTGCAGCTCACTGCTCCCTAGGGAAGGGGTCAAATTCAAAGAACATAGTATATTTCATACACCCAGGTGAATGACAGCTAATGGGACTTTAACTTTAGCCTGATTAGAGCTGGGGCCCGTTTCAAGAAGCAGGTTCAACAAATTTAGAGTTCAAACCTGAACTCAGAGTCCGTGGACTAAAAATTCTCAAACTCAGGGTTTTCAGTTTCAGAACAGCTGAAAAAGTTTGAGAAGTTGTTAGAACCAGAATCAGGTGCGAGTGTCGCGACCATTAAAAGCC
Source organism: Oryzias melastigma (assembly GCF_002922805.2). Classification (NCBI taxonomy): domain Eukaryota; kingdom Metazoa; phylum Chordata; class Actinopteri; order Beloniformes; family Adrianichthyidae; genus Oryzias; species Oryzias melastigma. The sequence continues at coordinate 32,651,002 of NC_050524.1, read as the reverse complement.
CTGATCAATGGAGCAAAGACAGCACGATTCACCATGGCAACGGGAACAAACCCTTGAGTTTCGTACTTCCGGAATTGACACGCTCTTTCAAGCATATGCGACTACAAGCACATTTTCCGCAATAAAGATCAACACAGCTGCAGCGGTAAAACAGAGAGAGAAAATATCTGCAGAGTTAATTCGTACGACTACATTTGAATCATTTCAAATAATGAATAAATGATAATATCAGGAAGGTTAATTTGTCACTTGTTAAGTTAGGAACAGTTTTTGATCTGTTAGGAATTTAACCATTAATCTCCATAATCGCATGAACGCCCGTTTTCCTTAACCCCCCACCCATCCACGCACACGGATGTCACTGCACGCTAAAAAAGAAACACTGTACAATCCTGGAAAATGTTAAAACAAGCATTAATTTAATTTTAATTTTAAAGACTTAAAAAATATTCACAGAATTTTTTTTTTTTGCATTAAATTGTTTTCCACTACAAAGACTCGGGCCTCCGCAGAGCAAGGCAACGCCGTTAACAACCGAGCCAATGTTCGGAACAGTGTGTACAGCGCGGTAGATGAGTTCATACGCCTTGACGGTGTTTGAAATTTAATGATTTCCATTGTTAAGTGTTTAAAATGAGGAAAAGAAATCTCTGTATTATTCCTAGCGTGTCCCTAAAAAACTCACTATTTATAATATTGCTCAAATAAAAATGAATCAGGAAACTCCAGTCAATCGACTCGTGTCCTCCAAATCCTCTACCGACGTAAATAACATTTCCTCTGGATTAATCAGCCTCCTCTCTACATGATCCTCTATGAATGAACATGTCATTCTGGTTTCTGAGTGGTGGAAACGTGACGTCTCTAATGTGAATGTTCTCTAAATGTTCATGAGGAACTCATATTTGAACATCTTTCACTTTAAAAAGGGGCGGAGACCGCAGAGAACTCTAAGTTTCCTGAAGAAAACCTGCTACCGACCAGGTTTCGTTCACAGACTCAGTTACCATAGTGATTGATTCTGAGTTCAGCTTAACCTGCTTCTTGGAACGGGCTTGGTTTCACCCACTTTCCCGGGTTTGAGTTATCCCTCTTTCTGGAACCGAAAACTCAGAGTTTTGGTGAATTTGGAGTTCACGAACTCAGAGTTCCAACAAAACCTTCTAGAAACGGGCCCCTGGAGTCTGAAGTAAAAAACACCTGTAAGACCAGGTGTTTGTTGGAGATGGGACACAATTGGTAAATGTTTTATGTACATATAACATGAAGCTGGTTTTGCACTGCTAGCTTTACTGAGAAAGTATGTTTGTGCTAGTCTAGAAGGGGTGCTTCTGGAAGGGGCTGTTCTTGCTCATCTATGTCAGCTCATGAATACCTGCTCATTTTTATTTGTTTATTTTTGTGGGTTGGGAGGGGCTGGTTCTCAGAGCACAGGTTTTTAGAGGAAAACTCAGAGATGCATGAATGGATCCAAATACATTTTTGGGGTTATTTGTAGTGAGGAATCCACATCGCACTATGCTTAAAAGCTCAAAATTGATTTTGCATGGCATAGGCCCTTTAACACCTTTAACCTGACAGAAAGTCCAAACATGAATCCAATTAAAACTCCTCACAGAATGTATGATGATGGACAGAGGACGCTCCAGATGGGTCTCAGAAACTCAGACCTGTTTGAGCACTGACGGAGGAGTTAAAGCAGATGATCGGCTGTTTTGAAGAGCGGCACTTTATGTTTTACCAGCTCAGTGGTCTTGTGGTAGAGTGTCCACCTTGAGACTGGAAGGGTGTGAGTTCAAATCCCAGCTGAGTCATAACAAAGACTCTAACAATGGGACCCAGTGCCTCCCTGCTTGACACTCAGCAATAAGTGGCTGCATTGGGGGGTTAAACCACCAAATGGTTCCCAAGCGCGGCTGTGTCTGTTTATCTGTCTGTTCACTATCTGTGAATAGTTTATTTGCCTTTTCCCTCCTGGTTTTCACACAGAAACCAATAAGAATACCAGATCAATAAGCAGCATCGATAAAGTCTCAACAATACCTATCCCTTACTATGAGAACACCGTACTTTCTCAGCTGAAAGATTCTACGATCCAAAAGGAACACACAAATGTGGGCATTTCTTACCAGAGTCTGCACTGTAGGAAATGACGTAACCATCCACGGTAGCGATGGCTGGTTGCCAGAGCAGCAAAGCCTCAGAGTCAGTGATGTTGACTGCAGTCAGCCCGCGAGGCTTATCCAGAGCTGTGACCATACACAATACACATCAGAACACAAATACACAAAAGAACACAAACTATTGTGCTCCTCATACTGAAACGTTTGGCTAAAATACCATTCATTATCAAAAGCATCCAAGCTGGTAGTTATTGCAGATATAAAATATCTCTTCAAAGCCCCCTTGATGAACAGCATACATGATCCGACGACATCCCTGGACCTCCACTCTGGAGTCAGGGGCTTTGGTTCATCTTTTCTATTTATTTTAAGATTCAGGTTGTTGTGCTTTTACTTTACTTTAGATTACCATTGCAGTACTCTGAATTCTTTGTATGTTCAAGAGTTTTTAGTCAACATTTGTGTTGCTTTTCTTTTCTTCCTGCAGCATCTTTAACTTTTTTCCTCTTTCCTTTGTAACAGAAAAACTTTATAGATGTTGTTTTCCACTCTTGATCTCTGGTTTCTTGGGTTCTTTCTCTGAGACAAGCTGGTAAACTGCTCCTAAGATGGTTTAGGGAGAACCTCACTTATGTAAAGATTGATTATTGTGCTGCCCATGCACATGTGCTCACCTGTGGTGACGCTTTCAGATCCAGGTTTGCTCTCTCTTTCACTCTTGACAGCAACAATTGTGACCTCATAAGTGACCCCTGGAGTTAGGTTGGGCAGCACTGTGTGAGACTCGGAGCCGTCCACTGTCAGAGTCCTGCCATTTCCTGCAGAGAAGATTCAGGTGAGTTTATTACTGAGGAGATCATGTTGGTAGATGGGTTTGCATTCTTTAGAGTGGCGGGGTCTGCTTACTTAAGAGCAGATCAAAGGGGAAAAGTGAAATAAAAAGATGATGTAAGCACCATGTATTACAAGTAGTGAAAAACAGCACACTGCAGAACAAAATTATAGGGAAAATGTCTAAGATAAGATAGTAAACATGATGTAATGAGTGTTTGGAGTCACTTTTGGTCAGTGATAATCAGACGAATGGCAGGACTTGCTGGTTTTCTTCTTTCTGGTTAAGTTCCTGTTTCTGATAGACACTTGTGTCATCGAGTGATGTTTGAAAATTCTTCTGCTTCAGTCTTTGCTTCACTTCTGAGCTGCAGTGTGAAAGCCACCTGAACATGTCAATAGTTTATAGTCATACCCATCTCTATAAGTAATGTTATGTTGACAAACATTCTCACAAAAATTATTTTGTGTCAATTTGACGTTACAACTGACCCTTTCAGTTTGATTTGGTTTTTACATTCAGTTCCATTATAATTCTGATTGATGATGAGAAAGGAAAAATTCTATCATGTTCTAAAAAATTGTTATTTTTCTCCCTATCTCTCTGAGAGCCGACATGCCTCCCATTGACCACCAGAGGGCAGCATCAGCCTTTCAGTGGAGCTGCTCTGCTGATTCAAGTGCAAATGGGAAAACCTACTAGAATAAAATTTCCTTGTGTCTTAATAAAAGTTCATGTGTATTTGGAGGTGAAACGGAGCCAATAGAATCAGTATCCGGTGTTGATGAAACACTGACCTCCATGGGCAGGGACATAGGCCACCAAATAGCTGTCCACCGGAGCCCCCGGAGTCATCCAGTGAACCGTGGCCGATGTGTCAGTCACTTCAGAGAAGCGGATGGCTTTAGGTGGGCCCAGTTCTGCATCAGAGGAGCACACAACCGTTCATTTATATCAGTGTTTTTGAGTGAAGTGCTTCATGCTAAAGACGAAGCAGCACGCCAGGAAAATGCAAAGCAAGGACCCTGATTAGGCTTCCATGTTGCAGCAAGGATGTCATGTCAGTTCAGATCCTTTTAGAAAAACATGCACCACCCCACAAGGAAGCCTCCAGAAGTACAGGGAGACACATTAACAACACCCCCACACTCCCCCCACCACCAAAAAGAAGCTGATGCACAGACACCAGACTAACATGGAGGCGGGACTGAGAGTGTCTGCAGACTCCGGCGGAGGCCGACTCCTGAGTTTCCTGATGCCTGAGATGCTGTCTGAATAGAATGCTTCATCTGCATCTGGATCATTATGGGATGCTGCACTCCTCTCTAAAAGCTGTGTAATGTGCCTCGTAAGTGCAGGTGCTTCCTCTCAGAACAAATAGCACTTTGACAGGTTGCTGACATCAGTCAACCCTCATGAGTTCAGCTACAGGAAATGACTGGCAAGTACAAGCTTGTACTACAGTATATAGACAGCACAGCAACACAGTATCAGTCCACTAAACAGAAGTAATTTTCTACTGTTAATGAGAGAGGATCAAACAAACACACACCGGGACCTCACACCAAATTTCATGTTTAAGTCAGAAACCATCAATAGCCAGAATCAGGAGCTTGGTTCAGAGATCCATCACCTCCATGTATGTACCTGTTCTTACCCTCTCCATCACTGACTGGGACCGCTTTCCCAAAACAAGCCCAAACATTTCTACTTTGTACTCTGTGTCTTCATTGAAGTCCATCAAAGCGGCGCTTCTTTCATCCCCGCCCAGCACCAGCTCCCTTGGCAGGCCTGGGCTCTCTGCTGGACTAACCATGATCACAAAGGTGTCAAAGGCGTCCTCTTCAGCTGTCCAGACCAGAGTAAAGGTTTGGGGGGTGATGTGACGGACTATTAGCCCGTGCACCTTCGGTTCAGTCTCTGAGTGACACCAGGAGAGAGTCCGTTTCCAAAAGTGCTTTGACATTTGAAGAACAAAACTGCAAAATAAATATGTTTGAAGTTTCATATTCAGCACAGAAATGTAGAGAATGAAAGTAGAGGTGAATGAAGAAGGAAGTTAGGGCAACAGATGGATGCAGCAGCACTTTGTTAAAAAAGAAAACCTTCTGAAAGTGATCATCGGGACTTAAATGTTTTTTCCCCAGTGGAACCATCCAAGAAGAGGAAATCTTTACAGACATGTGAGAGAAAGATTGTAAAAAATAATGTAGGAATAATGTGTTTATTTTATTTAACCTTTATTTATCCAGGCAGGACAGATTAAGAACAACATTTTTATTTGGAATTGTGGTCTGGAAAAGACAAGACCTTTTGAGATAGAAGAAAAGAGGTTTTAAGAACAAGAAATAATATAGAATCAGAAAAACACAATCTGAAAATATAAAACTCTAAGGTCATTGCACCGTGAAAGCAGCATTAATCCTTAAAATGGTCATTAAGATGGTTTTAAAATCTGCTTGTGATATAAAAGTCTAATCTGAGAATTTGGGGGTTTTTTTTATAAGTGAAGAGTTTGATTTCAGGACCATTAGGATCAGTTTAGCAGAGCGTGAGTTGTACACAAGGGATGAGACATGCAGGAACGGCCTCAGAAAAGGTGGAGAAAGACCAAGCACAGTTTATTAATTGACAGTAGCCAATGACATTTAGAAACGAGTGAATAAGGAAGTCTGGTTCACAGATGAGTAAAGCGCACAGTGGTGAGTTTTGAATCGTATAGCAGAGTGATAAAGAGGGTCTGCACAGCAGATCTGTAAATAACATCCCCATAGTCAAGAATGGGAAGGATGGTTGTTTGAACCAGTGTTCTTCTTGCAGAGAAAGTGAGGGAGGAGCTCATTCTGTAGAGAGCGCCTAGTTTTGATCTAACCTTCGACTGTAAATTCTGAATGTGGGTTGAGAAGGACAAAGTATCGTCTAAGATATTTGTATTCTGTAACCTGTTCTAGGGGTGTCCCATAGGGTGTGGTGATACTGGGGGGTGTTGATAGTAGATGGCCCTTCTTATCAAACCAAATTTTTGTCTTGGTAACATTTCATTTTAACTGCAGTCTGGAGAAGGAAATTTGGATTTCATTAAAACTATGTTGACGCTGTTTTACAGAGTAACGAACTGTGTCATCAGCATAGAAATGATTGAGAGAATATCTTGCAGAGTCACCTATGTTATTGATATATATGAAGAAAAGGGAGGGTCCAATGATAGAACCCTGTGGTACACCATTGGGGACATGAAGGGGGTGAGAATGAAATAGATCTGATTTAACTCACTGCTTTCTTTCACTGAGATAGTTTGAGAACCATAAGAGAGAGTTTTTAGAGACAGGGTAACCTAATCAATTGTAACTGAAATGTGTGCAACATTTGTTTAATATATGTCCTAACTGGTTGTATTAGTTTCCTCCGCTTAGATCAGTGGTCGGCAACCTTCAACAGTAAAAGAGCCATTTGGGCTTGTTTTCTACTCATCAAAACCTAAAAGGAGCCGCAAAGTCTTATTTTGATACTGTTAAGCACCCATTAAACTGTATTTGTTTAATAAAAAATATGAATTAAGCTTATTTTGTTGCAGAAATAAGAACAGAAATACAGAAAGAAACTAGCAGTCTCTCAAAATGTGAAATTATTTTTTACTTTGACTGAAGCTCGTATAATTTCCTTTCAAAATATGTGCAGTTCTGGACAGTATAAGATAATATGTGGTTTAAATTCATTAAGGATCAGAGTTTTTAGCAAAATTTTGCTCACTATTTGAAATCAATGTATTCTGGATAGGGCTGTAACGAGTATCCGGGTGCTCGGGTATTCGCGATTTGCTCCCAAAAATTCGAGTACGGATATTCAAGACGTCCAAGATCGCTGATTCGCGATCTTTATAAATGTAGTAATTTCTAGTAAAATATAATCATAATATCATCTGAGGATGATGTACTTTTGCTCTGACATGCAGATTAATGTCGGATTTTAATTTTACGAACTAAAAAAAGCCGAAAGAGCCGCGGTACTGCTACCGGAAGTAAACACATCTTCGTGACGGTGAAGTTTCCGGTTTTCAAAGTAAAACTAGCAAGAGCTTTTTTCTGTTCAGAAACTGAGACTGAACTTCCGCTCACAGACATAACTTCTGAAAAAATTAATTAGCTTTAGCATCGGAGCTTTAGCTTCAGTGTTACATTCTCTTGACTATAATAACTCTTTAACATTTGACGTAATTAACTAAACTCCAGCTTATTCTGAAGAAACAGCCTCGCGCTGCTTAAAGGAGGATGTAATCAACGTGAATCAGCTGATCTGCTGCGGAAAAAAACTTTTCATACGAGCTCTGCAGCAATATGTGATGCTTAGAACGTAAAATATTGAAGAACTTTGAGGATAGAAAACTGTGGAGAACATTTTCTGGTTTTGTTAAATGATCCAAAACAGCAGAGATTTTATCGTTTTTATGTTGTTTTACTGCTGAACCAGAAAATTGACAAAGTTTAAAATTTCTTTCTATCTGAATCTTTGTGTTTTTTTCATTTTTTTTTTCATTCTGATCTCCTGTTCTAAATAAAGGTATACATGATGATTAAATACAAATAATTTTAATTTTCATCCATCCAGTAAATAGACATACACATAGCAATAAACATTATATTAAAAAGTAAAAACCGTGGTTCGATTCCTGAATCGAATCGGATCGCCGCCCAAGCAATGATCCACAGCCCTAATTCTGAAGGAAGCATAAAGCAAACAAGACCTTTTCAAGTCATCACGGATGAAAAAATCTTTACAAAGTTTATCTTTGAGTTGCCACTCAGCCACAATTTATAAACTTAACGAATCTAATTCAAATAAATGCTAATCTAGTAACCCTTACTTGAAAAAAATACTATCATTTATTTTTTCTTTATCTAGAGAGCCACTATGGAGAGGTTAAAGAGCCACCTGTGGCTCCGGAGCCGCAGGTTGTAGACCTCTGTCTTAGATCATTCACAAATCGGAGAACAAATGTCAGTAATCCTGTCTGCAGCTCAGCTGCTTCTACGAATTCCATGGATGATATTAAACGAGTCGTGGATTATTTCTCTCCAACAACCTGGTTAAAGTTAGACAAAGGTTACAGATAGTTCAGTTAATGCTGCTTGTTTGATTGTAATTATGATTTTATTCTTTAAATCTATGCTGATGCTAATGCTAATGCTACCTTTGTGTTTGAGACGTGGACCTGAAGGTCTTCTCTCACCAGTTAAGTCTCCTAAATATCCGTTCCCACATAATCCTGTAAACAGATCAAATTTGTTCTGATCGCACTCAAAATACGTGGAAATAACATCAACCAACATAGAAACCAGTAGAATAATATCTGCTCAAATGAAAGGTCGATATTTTCAATAAAACATCTAATGTTGGAGGATAACAAACATTTGTATTTTGATTTGAGAACGATCTGAGAGGAAAACAAAAATACAGTTCAGCAGGACATTCATAAAATAAATATTGTACATTTTTTTTTTGAAATTGATACGTTACCTTTTATTATTTACGTGAAATTGTGTTAAACAGCCGTTTTAAATGCGACCACCTGAAGTAAATATTCCTGTTTCCAGCCCTGCAGCCATTTTGTCTGACATTGCAGTGAAAAGGGTCTATAAGACTGGAATGATTTACAGAGTCAAATGCTTTAGCTAAATCAATAAAAATTGCTGAGAACTGCAATTTTGAATCTAAAGCAGAGGTGATGTCATTAAGAACTTTAAGGGTTGCGGTTGTGTACCCATGACCAGATCTGAAACCTGATTGGACAGGAGAAAATATGTCTTGGCTTTTGAAGTAATTTGTAAATTGATGATTGACAATTCTTTCTAAAACCTTTGCTGCACAAGGGAGATGGAAATGTGTCTGTAGCAGTTGGGATCAGACCAATCCCCACCTTTAAAGAGGGGAAGCACCACCCCAGAGTTCCAGGCATGAGGGATTTCAGCTGTCTAAAGATAAATATTAAAAATATCTGTAATCGGACCTGTAATAACAGGGGCTGCAAATAAAAAACTAAAAGGGTCAAGCTCATCTAAACATGGTGACTTTTTGAGCACCAATCTTTTAAACTCATCCAAGCTCTCCTAGTCTAGAGTTGACCGTAAGTTAAAGCGAGGAGTGCTTGTTGAATGGGTGAGGACTGTGGGTGAAGTGGAAGGTAATGAAACAAGACAGAAGAGAATTTTCAGAATTAAGAAATTAAGAATTAATTACCCATTACTGATGCACAATAAGAAACAAATAAGGCTTTTTTGAAGCTCCATGCAAAACCTTTAAGAAACTCATATAGCCTCCACTGATTACCTGTATTAATGTCACCTGTTTGAGCTGGTTACCTGTATAAGACACCTGTCCACAAAGAGCACCAGAAACAAGATTGTAGAGCTGAACCAGACTAAGAAAAGGCTTTCTACGATAAGCAGCTTGGAGAGCGAAGATCAAGTAATGTAGAAGATTACAGAGAAATCTCAGATTTGAAGGTGGAATAACCTGCAGAATAGCAGCCTTTATTTTCAGGATCTATTTTCAGATTCTGTTCAGTTTTCAAACATTCCAGTTTCTGAAGAATCAAATGGAAATGCGTCTTGGAAAGGTTTGGAAGAGTCCATCTCCATGGCTCTTTGGAACTTTACACTAAATGAGAAGCTCTTAGGGGTTCTTGAATTAACAAGAATGCCCCTTTTTACTGGTGGGGGAGGGGGGTGAGGCAATGGTTTTGAGAAGAAACTGGAAATGAGAAGCAGGGCAGACAAATCCCAGGGAGCTGTCACTCTTCATTAGCTGCGAGTGGCATTAACCGGTCAGTTGGGGGGGGCTGACTATCAGCTAACGTGATCGCTTGCTGCTCCCCCCACAACAATAAAACTTACACCCCTCCTTTAAGACTTGAAGGAACACTGCTCACTAAAAGGAGCCTGTTTTTTCAGGGAGGGGCCAGACAGCTAACCTGCTGAAGGGGTTGTCCCCCCTCCCCTCAGTCTGGCCTGATAACTGTGAGCTTGTTGAAGCTCCGTCTACGTCCCGTTTCATCTATCATGGTCTCATGCTGAACTCCCTCCCTGCTGCTGTAAGTTTCATTACTTCCTGTCGCCAAATGACGTCAGTTTCAGCCCCACCCCCCACCCCCACCCCCTCACAACCACAACCATGCATAATAAGATCAAATTAGTCAGCAGTTGCATTCACAAGTCTGGATGTTTAATGGATTAAGTGAAACTAATGAAAAATGTTAGGAAGGTTTCTCCACACCATTAGCATGCAGACAATGGGGCACACTGAGCACCACATTCTGGTTGGCCCAAGAAGCCTTTGACACTGTCTCACAAGGGCTTGGGGGCCACAGCAGCATGAGAATGAGGAGCGGTCCAAGTCTGCAGGACCTTGGGGTGCATACAGAACAGAGGCCTCACACAAAGTGACAAAAGAACCTCAGGCTTTTTCTTATTTCCCCAATCTCCTCCCCTTCTTCCACTTGGCTGATGGTGGTCAGGAAAAGTCAGGATGTTCCGATAAATGCTGACATGTTGATAAAGTGTTGACGAACCAGAAACTTCTAACAGCCCTCCTTTAGCAGCAGCTAACACTCTAGATTTGTGCTTAACGAGGTCCAGCACTGCAAACATTTGAGTTTGTTTCTGCTGGGGGGGGCACCTGATGTCCTGTCATCACTGGCCTCTAATGTTTATCCTGAATGTCTTTTTGAAGGTAGATCAAACAGATCCCCACTAAAGCTAACGCATTTTGAATGGGGTTATTTTGAGCAGCAAATGGTCATTTTAAGCCCCTCCCTTTCCTATTACATATCTTTTGTTGGTAGACCAAAGAAGGAATAACAGTTAACTACCTGAAACCTTTATAAATAAATAAGTTTGACCTTTTTCTTCAAAGACTTGTTTGACTAAATTTATCACAGGAACAGTGTGTGTGTATGCAGGGGTGTGTGTGTGTGGGGGGGGGGGGGTAAAGTTTTAAACCCCTTCCCTCTTTCTTGGTCCACCTGGTGTCTTGTCTTCTGATTGCACCCATGCAGTTTAAATGTATTCTTCACTATTTAAGACTGAATCTGAATTCTTCACCTACTGCCACCTAATTTCCAGAAGGATTAATAAAGTAAAATAAAGTATATCTATAAAGTATATCTATCTATCTATCTATCTATCTATCTATCTATCTATCTATCTATCTATCTATCTATCTATCTATCTATCTATCTACTGTCTCAAACAGGCAGAAAGCTGGTTCCACCTGCAGCAGGATCATTAGTTCAGATGAATCAGAATTGTTGTGGTAGTTATTGTAGTTATGAGTCGTTCTTATTCAATTCAATTTTATTTCTATAGCCCAAAATCACAACAGAATTTGCCTCATTGGGCTTCAAAATATAAACAATAGTTATAAACTAAGACTACATAAACTGGTTATCCCTGCCCTTAGACCCTCCCTCCCGGTAAGGAAAAACTCCTAAAAAACCTGAGTCAGGAAAAAAGAAGAAACCTTAGGGATTCCCACATGAAGGAGAGATCCTATCCCAGGACGGACAGGAGATACCAGAACTGTTAAAGAAAGATTAGCTTCTACAACTATGTATCTAGAAGAGTTCATTCAGATAGAGCTGAGGGACGAGTGATGATTATGAAAAGAGTAAAACCAAATACAAAGAAAGAAGGCAAACTCCAGAAACCGGGGACATCTTTTGGACTGAAAAGACAGCGTATTTGTGAGTGCACGTAGTGGAGGGGTGTGATTCAATTTGCTCAAAGGTCTGGTAACAAATCAGGTCTTTTGCTGGCCACTTTTGAAAGCATTTAAACCAATATTCCTGAAGCTTTTGAAGAAGAGCAGCAGAAACGAATAAGACAAACTGCAGTGTTTATACCTGTAATAGTGTCTGCGAAAGTAGGCTCTAGAAGCCCCCCCATGTACACCCCGTACAGACTGACTCTGTACCAGGTGCTGGGGAAGAGGCCGGAGATGGCGAGGCTGCGAGCATCGGCAGGTACGCTGTGGTTTTGCCACCCAGTTCCTGCTTCTGCATCAATCACATCAATCACAAAGGCATCGAGGGACCCGTCCTCTACAGACCAAGACAGGATGAAGCTCTCCCACGAGACGTCACTGATCGTGACATTGGTCACTTCTGGCATCTGCTCTTCTGGTTGATCATAGCCACACCACAAACAGTGAAGAAAATGGTGACATTTCATTAGAGGGCCTTTTCATTGTTGTCTCAAAACAGTTAAACTCAGGAATAGACCAAGTGTCAACGATCAGCCTCCCCTGGTTTGGTACGTCAGCTGACCTCAACAGGTCATTGCCAAATCTGATTTCCTGAGTGGTTGACACAATGCAAAGCGTCACCAAAGTTCAAGCATCTGAACTGTGGAAGCATCACTCTGCACATCCAAATTTTCAACAATCCTAAAACATGTTACGCTAGAAAACCAAAATGAGTTAACCTTTCTGCTATCCTACATGTGCTCACATTAAAAGTGGGGTCATCTGGACTGAACAGATGTAAAATATGATGACTTATCTATAAGTTAAAAAAAAATCAACATTTTGTTGTTTTTCTGGAACCATCTTAGCTGGAATACGACTGCACTGAGGTCAGTGATCCAGTTTTAGTTTAGGTTTTGGTTCAACTGCCTCACAAATGAGAGGATCTCATGGCAGAAAATTCTTCATCTGCAAACTGAATCAAAGTTTTCCTGCTTCTGTAAATAATTAAGGTTGCAGATGAACTCTTCCAGTAGAAAACAGTCTCAATCTAGAAACCAGCAGAGAATCTTTTCCTAAAAAGTCATTTTTGACTGCGTTGTGTGTCTGTGTGCTTGTATTTATATGTGTGGATGTGAGTATGGACGTTTCTGACTATCATGAAAACAGCAGTAAGTTTCTGACCTTTGATCTCTGCCCCCCCCCCGCAGGGTCTGTTTCCCCGTGGAGGAGGAGAGGGAGTGTTTGCTCCCTGGGTTCACTTCTTCAGTTCGGTTTCTGTTCTAGGAGCGCAGCATGCGGGTCTGGTGGCCCACAGGTTCCTGATTTTCTCAGGTTCTTTATTGTTAACCTCTAAAGCATCCAGCAGACACTCATCTGTGTCTCTGAACGGACATTTGTCTGAGCTGGTACTGAGACTAAGATCTTCACAAACGCTCGTCTTTGTGCTGACCTGTGGGTGCTGAGGCAGTAGCAGGTGCGCTGGTTCTGTGGCCCCTCTCTGCGCTGATGCTGACGGTGTACAACATGCCGGGGATCAACCCCTTCAAGGTGTGAGATTCAGAGCTGGCCGGCAGCGCTTCCTCCATCTGGTGACCCTCTGCTGACACGTAGACCAGCCTGTAGGAGTCCAGTTTGGCCAGAGGACGCTTCCACAGCAGCATCATGGAGGTCTCGGTCACCTGGGCCACAGTCAGGTCTTTTGGAGCATCCAGAGCTGTAGAGGTACGCAGAGTTAGACGGGTCAAAATGAAGTCTCATCACTTTGCTTTGATAGGTTTCTGTTGCCTCTTCCTTTGGATGATAACAAGATTCTACTCTGATACTAGAACCACCTCCTTTCTATTTCTGACAGCCCAGATCTTGATCCAGTTCCTCAGACCTGGCTTTCCTAAACCTGATGGGCTTGTGATGGACTTGGGGTCTCTGCTGTTTTGCTATGTCCTCCCCCCAGAGCATGCCCTATCCTGAACTGGTCTCGCCTTCTCCCTCATGCCCCCCATGCATGTTTTGCTAAATGTGTCTACATATGTGAAGATGCATCAGCTGAGGCACTGTGGAAATGTCTATGGGGTCAGTTGTCCTGATAACAGAACATGATTTCCAAACTGGACTCGTTTTAATCAACTTGGTTCTGCGGGTTGCAGACCCCACGTCCTGGAGGATGGTTGAAACACCTGAGCAGCACCTCTGAGGGAGGCAGACTGAAGGGCAGAGACTCACCTGTCACTGCGTTGGTGGTTGTGGGTAAACTCTCCCGCTCTGCTCTCACTGCTGTCACGCCCATCCCATACTCTGTTCCCGGTCTCAGGCCTGCAGACATGGAGAAGAGAAGCTGGGTGAATTCAAAAATGAATGGGTGGGGGCTCAGTATCAAGAGGTCTATTGTCTCTGGTAATAGTGCTCCATCCAAACACTGCTGTGCTGCTGCAGCCTAGTTATGTTTCATGGTTTGCCTTTGAAACAGCAGCCCGTATTTGCATTGAGGAGACAATTGGTTTCAGAGGAGATGTTTGGTTTCACCCCTCATTTCAAGCTACGGAATTTCAATTCATTGTATGTCAGCATATATGACGGATTGACAATAAAGTTGACTTTGACTTTGACTGAAGTCCTGCAGAGCTTCTACTGTGGTAAACTAAAGCTAATGCTGACAGGGTTAGGAGAACAGATGTGCGGACTGTACCCTCCATCAGAGGGTTAGATGTTAGGGTTAGGTTTAGAGCTAGGGTTAGAGTTTGGGTTAGAGTTACAGTTAGGGTTAGAGTTGGGGTTCGGAAGACAAACGTTCAAACCCTGCCCTCCATCAGAGGGTGGGGTAAATGCACACTCCATACAGCCTCACCAGGGGCAGGGCACCAGGACTTAGAGTTAGGTTTAGAGCTGAGAGGTGATTGTCAGTAAAACCTTGAAAACAAAAACAGTCAATGGGTGCATGACAGAAGTGTTTATGATGGGGATGTCAGTGGGCTGGGGTGAGACTGAACACCTCTTTGGAAGTTTCTTGATCTGACATTTACACTGACGAGCTGTGATCAAATAACTAACTAGTCTAGTTAATAAAAAAAATCCTACACCGAAAAGAGAAGCAACCTGGAAGACAAAGAAACAAATGGAAGGAATGTTATCATGGCAACATAAGTGAAGCCATGGCTGGATTACGAGTCACATTTCTTTCCTAAATAAAATCTTACTGGAAAACTAATGTTTTCATTTCACATCTGCAAAATGTTTATCAGCCTCAAAAATGCCGACATCAGCTGGTAATGAAAACTCTACAAATCCTAACTGGGGTTTCCTGAGCCAGCAGTAAAAA
>NC_050524.1:32635467-32635968 GCF_002922805.2 Oryzias melastigma | reverse complement strand
AAAAAAAACTATCCATCTTAATAACAAACCACTGGTGTTCCTGTTCTCCAAAGGCACATCTTTGTAAAGTTGTTGAGTAGCTAAATGAAAGCAACACAACATTAGAACGGGAAAGTTTTGATTTCCACCAAAATGTTTGTATTTGAGGCTGAATGTAACCCTAACTGAGAACCAGAAGGAACAGCTGAACAGCTGTGGATTTTTGGACAGAGAAACACCTGAAGAACACAGTGGGGTTCATCTGTGCGTCTTTCACTCGTACCAGAGATTTTGGCCTGGGTGGAGTGTTTGAATCCGGGAGGGAAGAGCAGTTCTCTGTGCTCGCCTCCGGACAGAGGTCCGTACTTGATGCGATAGTTGTCCACCTGAGCTCGGCTGTTTTCCCACTCTAGAGTGATGCTCTCATCGGTCAGCTCCACTGTCTTCAAGTTCCTGGGGGGGTCCAGGTCTGTGTGGGAGTCACAGAAATAGAATTTGTTAAAAGGTATTTTGTAAGACCCC
>NC_050524.1:32628728-32635447 GCF_002922805.2 Oryzias melastigma | reverse complement strand
CACACACACACACCCACTCTGTATTTCCTCAAAGAGTTATTGAAATAAAATCTTCACCTGACTGACTAAATACAAAATATGTAACTGAATAAACAAAATCAAATATATAAATAAACACTGGTTATGATTTAGGAAAAGTGTCTGCGATAAGACAGAAGATGAGAAATATTCAACGTTTAACAGAGAAAGTGTAAATATAACCACAGGACAGAAAGAGTTGATGCTTGAACAGATGATGGACCGAGCCCCACCCTCTCCTGTACAACATCAAATCCTGCCCCTGCAGTCAGATGTTTGATGTGTTGAGGGTCCAGGCTGTGGATATAACAACAGTCATGATGTTCTCCAGAAAAACCTGGGACCCTGTTCTCTAGAAACACACACCGTTTCTGCACGTGTCACTAACAGGAGGAATGTAATTTGGCCAAAACGCAAACAAAGGACTTCAAAAGAGGTAAACATTTCCTCTGCGCATTTTCATAAACAGAAAGTAAATGGAAATATTATTACTCCTAGACCTCTCAAGTTAGCACTTTTAAATGTCAGGTCTTTGGCAGGAAAAACATTTTTAATTAATGATTTTATCACTGAGAACAAAGTTGATTTTATGTTTTTAGTTGAAACCTGGTTAGATGAGAATAGTAGGGGAGCAGTTCTCACAGAGTCAGCTCCTCCCAATTATGGTGTTATCAGTGAGGAAAGAACAAGCAGAAAGGGCGGGGGGGTTGCAGTTTTGTTCAATGAAATGTTTCAGTGTAAAAAGTTATCTTTTGGAAACTTTCCATGTTTTGAATATGTAGCCCTACAGCTGAAGGCCTCACTCAAAACCATATTTATCAATATCTATCGCCCACCTAGATACAGTCCAGAATTTAACCTTGAGTTTAGTGAACTGCTGTCTATAATTTGTCTTGATTTTGACTGTATAATCATGGCTGGAGATTTTAACATCCATTATGGAAATCTTGAGAACAAAGGGACTAAGGACCTGATAAACACAATTTCGGGTTGACTCAACATGTAACAGAGCCCACACACAACAGAGGGAATATTCTTGATTTATTGATTTCCAAAGGTCTGAACATCTCTAAGGTGACTGTATGTGATTTAGGTCTGTCTGATCACTGCTGTGCAAAAAGGCCAAAGTCCCATTGACTTACATTAAGAAACATGCAGTTATTTCTCAATCATTCTTCTAATCATTCATCACCAACCAAAGTTTCATCTTCTTCACTTTTCCAGCTTCAGCCTGAATTAGACGCAGCCGTCTGAGGAGCGCGAGACAAACTAGAAAGGACCTGGTCGTATTTTCAAACAGAAAAAAGATCCAGCTGTTCACTTGTTAGGATGGTTATTTATTTTAAATACCGGTGAACGCGCTTCTCACTTCCATGTGATCAGTCTGTAACCTGCATGTGAAGTAACGCTGCGACTCGCGCGAGGGGGACACGCGCAGTTCGGGCACGGCGTCACCCATATGCTCCTTTTATCTCGACAAAAAGGAATAAATGTAAGTAAATCGAAAAGGACAGCTGACAGAATCAAATGTTGGAATGGTTCTCCCTCAAAGGCTTCAGCAATGACTTGTACGATTCACTCGAGCCGCCGACGTTGAAGTTAGCTTCCGATTCACAGTGAGAGCGTTCCACTGTATTTTTCGAACTCAGACCACCTAAAAACAGGTCCTGTTCGAAAAAATTGGAAGCCAACTTCACCCTCATCTCGAGCTGGCGTTTACATCCGCGGTCTCGTGGTAGAGGCGTGGAAAGAGGTAGACGGTTGCAATAAACTCACTCCTGATTGGCGACAGTACTTCCTGTAGATTCCATGACTCAGACCAATCGCTGGAGATTGTTGCAAATAGCGGTATCCGTTTCAGGAAGTGATGGTAAAAGCGGCGGCCTACTTTCACGAGGAGAGGAAGTAATGCGTTTCCAAGGGGGGACCTCATTGCTCGCTCAGTCCATTATTTTTACAGTCTATGAGTTGAACCCATCGCCCAAATTTTTAATTTAAGTATTCAGTCAAACATAATTCCCAAAGTTTGGAAGGCAGCTCATGTTCTCCCTCTTTTGGAAGGTGGAGATCAATTTGAGCTAAATAACTACAGACCCATCTCCATATTATCAGTTCTTGCAAAAAATCGTGAATCCCATGTAAACTCTCAACTAAAACTCTTTTTAATCATCTAACTCAGTTCTAAGTGAAACTCAGGCAGGTTTCAGGACAGGCCACAGTACTGTAATAGCTGCTGTGTCTGTAACAAATGACATAATCAACGCCCTAGACAAGAAATTGCACAGTGCAGCCCTATTTGTGGACTTATCTAAAGCCTTTTATTCTGTAAATCACCAGCTTCTACAACAAAAGCTAAGTCTTATTGGTCTAGGTGATTCTGCAATTGGGTGGTTTAGAAATTATCTGTCACAGAGAACCCACTGTGTGATTGTTGAAGATGCAAAATCAGACTTTATGAACAACAATAATGGAGTCCCACAGGGGTCAATTTTATCTCTTATCCTTTTCACCATCTTTATTAATAACTTGGGTAGTCATTTGCCAAATTTTAAATTCCATCTCCATGCAGATGATACTATCATTTACACAGTGGCTTCTTCTGTCAGTAGTAGTTCACTTTCAGCTTATCCCTTTCGGGGTCGCCACAGCGTAACAGCACCCACTGTTTCGCATCAGTGATTTGGCAGAGTTTTTACGCCGGATGCCCTTCCTGACACAACCCTGTATTTGAGGGGCACAGGGACCCAGTTAGGCAGCAGCGTCAAGGGTCTAAGGACCCAATCTGGGTGGGATCAGTGGACAACCCTGGGAATTGAACCCAGGGCTCCTGGGTTCAATTCAGCCCTTCACCTAGCCCACTGAGCCACCCAACCGCTTTGGCTTCTTCTGTCAGTCATGCTGTAAATGAGCTTCAGGAAGCCTTCCATCAACTTCAGTATTCTCTTCATCAGTTACAGCTAACCCCAAATGCTAAAGTGACCAAATTCATGATATTTTCCAGGTCTCGTTCACATGATAGAATAGAATAGAAATACTTTATTCATCCCAGGCTGGGAAAGAAGCACTGAAGGCTGATATTCAGACATCAGAAGGGGTGGAAATGGAAAAAAGTGTCTACCTATAAATATCTGGGTGCATGGATTGATTACAAACTGTCTTTTACCTCTCACACTGAGCACTTGCTAAAAAAGCTAACGGCACTTCTAGGTTTACAGAAATAAATCTTGTCTAAGCCTCAGGCGACAGAAAAAGTGGCTAATATTCACATGTAAGGCCTTTCTGGGTAAACTGCCTCAATACCGCTGCCATCTTCTGTCTCCTGTTAACAACATATATAATTCTCACTCTTCACTCAGATTGCTTCTTTCTGTTCCCAGAATCCACAGTGAATTAGGAAAAACAGCCTTTTCCATTGCTGCTCCGCTTTCCTGGAATGTTCAAAACTCTCTGCATCTAAGTGACCTTATTTCCTTGAATTGTTTTAAAGCAAACTTTGTGAGCTTTTAAAAGAAATATGCACATGTGACTCTGGACCTATCTGTACCACTCTTAAGTAACCTTTTATTTGTCCTGTTGTTCTTTTAAATTGCATTTTATTGTATTTGTAAGTGTATTTTATTTCTATTTTAATTGTTTTAACTGTATTTGATTTTCTTGTATTGATGCCTTTTGGCCCAGGTCTCCCTTGAAAAAGAGATGTGAGTCTCAATGGGATTTTCTGGTAAAAATAAACATAAAAAAAAAAAAAAAATACCAAGCTGTCCTTGCTCAGAAACCAAACCCTGATTGGTCTCAGCAGATGTAAAAAATGACAGACTAGAAGGTTGGAGCATTACCTGTGAGGAAGGAACTGTGGGCGGGGCTGCTGGTCTGATCACCTTTCTTTGCTTTCAGGGACACATCATATTGGGTGTCAGCAGTGAGGCCCCCGAGATGGAACTGAGTGTCAGTGGGGGGGAGCTCTACAGCCCTGCGATTGGCAGGATCCGAGCTCGGCCCATAGGAAATGCTGATCCCGTCCACGTCTGCCACAGGGTGGAACCAGGTGACCAACGCAGTGTTGTCGGTCACATCACGGACATCCATGTGGCGGGGGGCATCAATCACTGGTGGAGTGAAATGAAAAGGGTCAAAACAGGCTCAGACAGACAGCAGTACAAATTCCAGTCTGAGGAGCATGGGTTGGGGTAGAAATAACGGCATAAAACATTTTCAAGGTTTTCATGATCTCTTTTTTAACAAACTGTTCTAATTAATCAGAAATGTGTTCCTCTTTATGGAGCAGCACCATTAAACACTGATTCTCTAGTTACACCAAAATTATCTGCATGACCTCTTTCAGCGTTTTGAGTTAATGCTGAAGTTTCAACATTTCCATCCAAAGGCAGTGAGCAGCGAGGAGATGGAAACACCAACCCTCCTGACACCCCCAAACAACTTTTGGGAACTTCTTGGTTTTTGGCTACGTGGCTGTTTAGCCGTGAATAAAAGTAAAGCCCTTAAAAACGTAAAGGGTGAAGGTGTACCAGACCAGTGTGCATGCACATGTGCACGGGAGAAAGAGGGATTGTCTTTATCAGCTTTCATGCAAACAGCCCCCCCGCCCCCCCCAGGCGTCTTTGTGCTCCTCTTTGTGGTGGATAAAAGACTCAATTCTGTGATCTTTGTGTCCGTCTCTGATCCTTCACAGGACCAGCAGCAAGTGTAATTATTGACTTTTATCTTTATTTTCTTTTTATTTATTGATACCGTTATTTGAATCTTTTTATAGTTGATTCATGTGCACAATTATTCTTTTAATATATTACTAGGATTTTATTATTATTATACTCACATTAATTAAAGTGTTTTTTTCAGTCATTTTAGGGTTTTTATATTTTAACTCCAGTGCTTCCTCTCGGGGATCCTCTTCTACATGCCCCCCATGTGGGGGGGCTGTTGCTGCAGTGCCCATTCTCACAGGGGCGGCTGGAGTCCTGCTCGGTAGAGTGGGCCCTGTGCTGCCTGTGCAGGGAGGGGGGGTTACAGCCAAGACCCCCGTGGAATAGATCGTTTCTGGACAGAACCGAGCCAGACGGTTTCCTTAGAGCTGCAGTTCTTACGTCTTTAATAATAATAATATTAATAATAATGGATTAGATTTATCTGCACTTTTCCAGACGCTCAAAGCCCCTACATTGTGTATCCATTATTCATTCACACCTCATTCATACTTGGTGATGGTAAGCTACTGCTGTAGCCACAGCTGCCCTGGGGCAGGCTGGCTGGCTTTACAGCTCAGTGACCTTGTGGTAGAGCGTCCGCCCTGAGATTGGAAGGTCGTGGGTTCAAATCCCAGCCGAGTCAGACCAAAGACTCTAAGAATGGGAGCTCACCGCTCCCCCAGGGAGGGGTCAAATGCGGAGAAAAGATTTCACACACTTAAGTGCGTGACAAATACTGGGACTTTAACTTTAACTTTCTTAAGTTTTTTTGTCAACTATTATATTGGGATAAATATCCTGTTATTTAACACTTTTTTAAATGTGTATTTTATTTGCTTTTTTGTTAAGCCCTTTGAGTTTCATATTAATGAATACAAATAAAGTTTGAAGTTTGAAGTAGAATTCAAATTCTAATTGGTTTGTTTATAAATCCCTTTTCATACAAAAATACAAAGTGCTATACTTATAGAAACAAACAACACGATAAAAACAAAAATTACCTTTTGATACCCCAAGAACAAAACCGCAAACTGAAAATCAACCCCCTTTTAAATATAAACATAAGTACACATGCAAACCTATATATTAAAAATGAATAAATAAAAATATTGAGAGAGAACCCTGAAGACGCTGTCAGCCCTATCCTCCTATCGGCTGGGCGTCCACATCCTGGCCCAAGGAGCCAGAGCGAGAAACCAGGGCGAGGGAATCATTGGGACAGTGGGTCCACTCTTCAGAGCTCGCCAATCTCACCCATCATAGTCAGACTCCGGCACCCCCGCAACCCCGAAATGAACAAAGCGGTAAAGAAGACGTAATAATTCATAACAGGTAAGACCAAGATTACATAGTAAGATTATAAATAGCATGTTTAAAAAAATGTTAAAAGCTACTTAAAAGCTGACCTGAAAAGATACGTTTTGAGGTTCTTCTTAAAACCCTCCCCCGTTAATGAGGCCCTCAACTCCTCAGGCTGTTACTGAGGCGAGGCCAGTATATCAGATAGAAAAGAACCTCTAACACTATTATAAACTAATAAAAGTATTTTAAAATCGATCCTGAAGCTGATGGGGAGCCAGTGCAGGGACTTTAAAATCGGTGTAATGTGCTCCCTTTTTCTGGATTTGGTCAAAAGGCGTGCAGCTGCGTTTTTCTTCACACCAGAAAGAGAGAGCATTACAGTAGTGTAATCTAGAAGCTATAAAAAGCGTGAATTTAGCACTGGCTCTGTAGAGAAAGGCTCTGACTGGAAATGTTACGCAGATGACAGAAAGCTTTAACCTGCTAGTAACCTGGTTTGTATGTCCTTCGGAGCACAGGTCTGCATCTATAATTGCACAGAAATTTCTAACTTTGTCACACACTACCACATTTTTGGCAGACAGATCAAATTTGAGCCTCTCCCTAGATCTTAAAGGGTTAGTAATGGGGTTGTGGGTCTTTTTCGGTGTTAACTGTATTTCGCCTTATATTTACCATTTCCAAATGTTTTGGCGT
>NC_050524.1:32606453-32627986 GCF_002922805.2 Oryzias melastigma | reverse complement strand
TCTGCTCACAGTGTTCATTCACAATAGGCTCATTTCGATTGTAAATCTCGTAAATTTACGACTTTAAAAATCATAATTTTAATTTTTAATTTTTTTTTGGTGGCCCTAATACTCCGTCGGACCATAACACCGATGTTTATAGAATCCCACTTTGCCGCAGCGCACACACATACATGTATCTGCAGACACCCTGGGCCCGCCTGCATTCTGCTGCTGGCGCTGTCTCACCCACATGACGTCAACGCGTCACGTGACCCAAATCGAGCCGTTTCTGAAGCAGGGCGAAATGCGAGTGTGATTTGTCGTTTAATTTGTCAAATTTTACAAAAACCTGCGTTTGTCAACGGTAATTATTTGTTATTTTTGGTACATTAGAACATATGGAATATATCTGGATACTTATTTTAGCTTCGTCCCAGGCCATTACTAACACTTTAAATCTTGGGGATCCCACTCCCAGTGTGGAGAGGAGACCGCTGGGCCCAGGAGACCAGCACCCAAGAGACCAGACCACCACACCGAGTTTTAAGTGTTTAATTATCAGAGAGCGGTTAATATGACAGGGTGGCAGTTGCTCAGATGGTTGAGCAAGTTGGCCAATGATCAAAGGGTTGGCGGTTCGAACCCCGATCCCCACAGTCAATAATTGTTCTGTTCTTAGAGAAGACATCCCTACTCCTGCCTCCAGTGTGGCTCCACTGGTGTTTGAATGCGTATGAATCTCCCTGTGATGGTCAGAGGAGCCATAGGTGCGTTCTGGCAGCCATGACTTTGTCAGCCTGCCCCAGAGGCTGTGGCTGCATCAGTAGCTTACCATCATAGAGTGGGACAGAATCATGGAGACACATCTTAAGTGCTGAGCGTCTGGAAAACTGCAGAAAAGTCCAATCTGTTATTATTATGTGGGTCTGCAGGACAGAGCAGAAATGCAGCACAGGTATCGGCACACCAGCAGCCGCCCCCCACCCGCCCACCTTGGCTTCTATATGTGTAGCGTACTATAAATAGGCGCACAAGAGTGGGATATTTACATCCCCTGGGGCCACTGTGAATCAGTCAAGAAGAAGCAAAGACAGATCTCAGTTATATCTTTCTTCCACGACAACACTATTAAAGAGGCCTTTTGTGTTTATGTGGGTCACAGTCATTCCACTACATCAAAGCTGTGCTAAGCTCTCTCTCAGACAAACATCAGCATGAATAAATAAAAAGTCCAGACATTAAAAAAGGTTTTAAAAAATAATATAACAATATAAATAACAATAATAATAGTATCTTATCCTTGAAGCAAAGCGCTTGAGACACAAGTCCTATAGATCTGCCACGAGTAACAGAAATTTGTCATTAGTTCTATACAACCAACAGGTCCAGTAAAGATGCAATTCCAACAACCCCCATGGGTCATTAGGGAGTCACAAATATTCTAGGAATATTCCTGTTGTTGTAGACTGAGCCGGAAAAGCTGCAATCTTTCTGTCTGATACTGAAAAAACACAAGACCACAGAAGGGAAAACCTTGTTGCAGGGTCAGCAATAAAGACGGGAGAAGATGATGCGCCTGACTGTGTGGAGGAAGACAAGGAGAAACCTGACACAAGCCAAAGCCTGTGCCATGGGTCTTGACAATGATATGCAATGGTTCTCTATGTAGAAGTTACCTCTGCAATTAATTACATAAAACCTCTTAGGCTGGTGTTCACACTGAAGGAACAGATCTATTTTCTAATGGACTCTAGAATTCCTCAAAATTTTCTTCTCAAGAATTCTAGGGGGTTTGCACATCTTAACACCCATCGTTCTTCTCATGGGAACAGCAAGAAAACAAAAAGATCGAATCTGTTTCCTGTGAGTGGAATGTGCTTATCTGCGGCTCTTTCCTCATATCCAGTACAGTTTGGATGTGAAGTGGGCAGTTTGCAGCATCTTTGGCCTCTAGCTTATCTGCATTCATGCACTTCAGAGAATCATCAACAGCACACGGAACAATCCTGGCTGCTTCCCCCCAACCCCCCAACCCCACTGACCCGCTGTAGAGATGTAGTCTATACAGACAACTCAAATTAATTTAATCCAGAATGCATTTCCCCCACAGCACACTGAACTGTTTACTTCTGGAAAAACATAATTGCATTAGATCAGCTGAAACACTCAGTGTATTTAAATCCAGGTTAAAGACTCACCTGTTCTCAGCTGCATTTGATTAATATGTATTCAAAAGTTTACGTCCGCACTTTTTATCTATGCTTGTTTTAAATTCAAATCTTTTTACTTTCTTTTAATTTTATTTTAATGATCACACTTTTACTATTTCTTTTGATTGTTTCTTTTAATGTTTCATGTAAAGCACTTTGAATTGTCTCTGGACATGAAATGTGATATACAAATAAACTTGCCTTGCCTTGACTTGCCTATTTCCTCCAGCTGGGGGAGCAGGTAGCCAACGACCATTTCTGCAGTCCTTCAGATTTTCTGCAGAGCTTTCCTGCCCCGGGCTGAGCACCAGAACATCAGGATGTTCTCTATTATGGAGTTATGAAAAGCCTGCAACAGTTTTTTCAAGAGGCGTACAAGTGGAGTCTCTTCTTAGCCTTGCCCACCATAGAAGCTTTGCTAGTAGCCATTGCTACACTAAGAAACTTGGAGTTCATCTCTGGAGGGGTATTGTATAAAAATAAGAAAAATGTCAGAAAGTTCAGGAGGTCTGAGCAGGCAGCAACTGTCTGTCTCGTATCCAGCGAGCTCCACTGGACTAAAGGAGGCTGGGTTACCATCCAGACAGTCGCTGTGATAAGCTAGTTATCTGCCCGGGGTGCATCTGTTCTTCACCTGCCCTGGTAACTCCACGGCCCCAGCAAGTTAAGGAATTAGATGGAAGTTCATGATATGAACACTTTCATTAATTAGTATTCTACCCGATGCTTGAGTCACTGATAACATCTCATGCACATAGCTGAGATCCTGATTGGGATGCGATGCGGCCTGTCAAACTTCAGATTTTTTAATTTTGTCTGCAATTTGCCAATTCGTGCCTAGTCACTCAAATTACACTGCTGCCAGTCCTTCACGCTGCAGTCTTTGCTCAGGTCGCGCCGCGGGACTTCAGATCGCCTCAATTCGTGTCTGTACCATTAACACAACATCGCAACTGGCCACCTCTCGGTGTGAATGCACCTTAATGGTCAAGCAAAAGAGATCGCAAAGACAGACAGCACAGGAGAGAAAGTGTTTTAGTGTACCAGTAGGGATGAAAGACCATCCTACTCGATCTAAGAGCAGACCTTCTTACAACTAATGGAGAAGGAAGTATTCCAGGACACTAATAGCTGGGTGGGTCTTTTGCCCATCCGTTCCACAAGGCCAAGACTCCCGAACAATCATCAAGTATACCAACAAATCTGTTCAGTTGATCACCTACTAAGGAAATGACCAGAATTGAGGAAACATTTTGAGTAATTCATAAAGAACATATTCAACAACAAACATGCTGAGTTGGTGCTGGCTCTGGAGAAGCAAGAGGAATGCTGGTGTCTCATCTTCTTTGGCCTTTATCACCCATGCAAATTTTTGATTTTTGATTTCAGAGCACAACACCAAGGAGTGTCTGTGAATGACTTTCTTCTCACCAGCCCAAACCTCAACGCTCTGTTAGCTGTCCTAGTGCGATTTTAGAAGGACAGTCACTGCTGATATCAAACAGATTTTTATTGTTTCCTGATTCGTGAGAATCACATAAATTTCTAATGGTTCTT
The DNA here is from genome assembly GCF_002922805.2 of Oryzias melastigma. NCBI lineage: Eukaryota > Metazoa > Chordata > Actinopteri > Beloniformes > Adrianichthyidae > Oryzias > Oryzias melastigma. The sequence continues at coordinate 32,624,237 of NC_050524.1, read as the reverse complement.
ATGGCACCAAAACAATGACATTGAGAAACCAATAGTGGTGTACCACATTAAACGTCCATGTCTTTGGAAGTATATCTCCCCAGCTGAAGTGATATACAAGCTCAGGAGAGAATCTCAAAGTCAAAGCGATGACATCAGTACTCAGCATATGTGGAGCACCACTTCTATGTCGACGACAGTCTGATCTCTTTCCCATTTGAGAAAGAAGCCATCAGCATTCTAAAAGCAGCTTGAGACAGTCTCGCTGCTTCTAACTTAACGTTACACAAGACTGCCTCCAACGGGGACATTGTTTTGAATGGATTTCCAAAAGCAGATTTGGCAACTTGCCGGAAGGACCTTGACCTTGGTACTGACTTCCAGCCCATGCAACGGAGTTTTGGATAATCTGCGACATCACCAGAGATGTGTTCAGCTTCCAAGTGTTAGCAGATGAAAAACCTTACACTCAGAGGGGGGTGTTATCCCCAGTGAGCAGTTTTATGTCCCACCACGGTTTGCTGCTGCAGTTGTCATCTGTGGCAGAGCCTTACTGAGAGGACTTGCCATGGAGTAAACCCATTGGGATGACCCACTCTGAAGGAAAACCAGACAAATGGTGCATGTGGACTACTCTTAAAGAACTCGTGCATGTACACGCACACATTTCTCAGCACTTGCTCAAAAGCCTCCAGAGTGGCAATTGCAGTAATGGCCTATGTTAAAGTGGCCAATGTTCAGGGTAAGAGTGATCTTGGATTTGTGTTTGGAAAGGTCAAACTAGCTAAACAACCAAAAGTCACCAGTCCAAGACTTGAACTCTTTGCATCAGTGCTGACAGTGGAAATAGAGTTGCTGGCAGAGTGTATGGAGACTCAGTTCAACTCTGTGAAGGTTTTTACAGACAGTAAGGTTGTCCTTGGTTACATATGTAATGAATCAAGAAGATTCTATGTGATCCGGAGTTCATCCTCACCAGAGCAGTGGAACTATGTTCCAACAAATCCAAACCCAGCAGATGTTGCATCAAGGTCAATACCCGCAGCCTGATATCCAGTGTGTGGCTAAAAGGACCAGACTGAACAGAAAGACAGCAGCCACACACATTTTCATCTGATTGATCCAGAGTCGGATCAAGACATTGGCCCAACTGTGATCTTCAGTAATTCTATAGTATCGATCTGAAGTTGGTATCAGATCAATATCGGCTCGCAGATAGCGATATCTCTAGTTTTGTTTGAAACTTTTCTGTATCAGCAAAAAGGACCCTTCTGAGTCGCAGCCTCACCACTCTGTCCAGTCCTGTGAGATCTCAGCAGCAGCTCTCACCGTGCTTGCATGCATTGTTCACCCTATGTCCACTCGATTTAAATGCTGAGTTGTTTTTGACAAGTTACTTTTCGCATGTTTTTATTGTTCTATTTAAAAGCTAAGAAGTTTTCTTTTTCTTGTTAAACATTCTAATTTATTTTTGGATCATAGTTACTTGTTTCTTTTGCTTTGTTGATGGTTTTGAATTCACTTCTTCCCTTTTTATTCAATTTTATTACGCTTTTATTTTAATAAATTTTTTCCATTTAATTGAAAATATTGTCCTAATTCTGTTTTTATGATTATCAAGTAACTAATTTAATTCATTTGTTTATTTCAAAGGGACAGTGCACATCAAAAGCATTGCTGCAATGTGCCAGAATTCGCCCAAAATCTATTTTTCATCTGTAGCACCTGGACAAGTGTTAAAAATTGTCAACCTAAAAACCTCAAAACATTAGTTAAATACACAAGTGAAAAATATAGAAATACATAATCTGTGTTGAATACATATAAGATACATATAACAATAATAAAATGCACAGAGTGGGAAACATTAAAACTATTATAAAGGACACAAAGGTGGCATAGAATGGACAGGGAGGGGCAGACAATTAATAGAATTAAATGTAGACATGTGTGTTGTGATCGAAACCAGTGTCTTAAGTGCTTTTTAAACATGGTGTATGTGGTGAGTTCTCTGATAACGTGAGGAACAGACTGAAATCACTAAAAAAGTTAAACTTAATAAAAAAAACAGTCATGGTGATTAAAAACAATTGAGATTTTGATGTTATTGTCGGATCCACCAGATTTACAAAATACATCGGTATTGGCCAGTATCGGATCGATACCCAAATGGTCAGTATCCTCCAGCCCTAACCTCCTGGGCTAAAAGTGCAGTTGAAGCTCCTCTAGATGTAAGATGTTTTGAGTCCAATTCATCTTGGAGTTCACTTGTGAAAACTATTGCAAGACTGATGCACATAATTAGCTCCTTCAGAATGAATGATATGAAAGAAGAGGATGTTTCGTAAGGCCTCACAATAAGCCCCAATTCTCCCCTTCTCCCTAAGTAAATTGTGCTCAGGTGATGTACAAGATTGAGACCATTCTAAACAAGTTCCTTCGTATCACCTAGAGATGAAATAGAGGACATTATATTGATTGATTTAATTTGAGGGAGGACAAACCACAAACCTTGTAAGATATTAACCACCTGGAAACTTGTCTGTCTATGAAATGGTGAAATGTGGTGTCGTAGAAAGGAAACTGCTTTTTTCTAGCAGAATTTGTTTTTGCTTATAGTGTTCAGGTCTCCTGCAGTTATCATGACCTCCCTGCTGCCTTTTGAGGAGGTTCTAGCCTTTTTTATAAAGTCCCCATTGATGCCTTTCTTTGTGAGATTCTCACCTTCCTTCAAGGACATTTTAGCTCCAATTGCAGTTTGGTTATAAGCTAAACCCTGCCTTCATTCATCAACACAGTTTAAGAAGATGCTTGGCCATTTTGATTTAAAGTCTAAAGTTGTTCTGTCCTGATGAAGCTGAATCGTGTTCCTGATGTTTGTGTTGGCTTCGTTCTGATCAATTGATGTGAGCCAAAAAACTGAAATTGTGCCCCAATATCCCCCTTTCATCTGCGCAGATGTTTCAGCAGCCTTCTCCATTCATGAGCTTCTTCCTTCTGTGTTTGGATGGTGCCAGCATGAAAGGCATCATCGACCGCCTCGGATCGATTAGTCACACAAATCCAAGTTTGGGAAAGTCAACCCTGTGTTCACCAGTGATAAAGTGCACAATCCCACTCTCAGCTCGGCACACATTTGTCTCTCAAGGAGGCTTCCAGGGCATCACTGTTACTCACAATACCATTCTCCAGGGAGGGGGTTAGTGGTTCCTTTGAGGCTGGCTGCCCCCAGCCAAACAGACTAGCGACAGAGGGGGAGGGGAAAGGCAGGGACCTTACAAATTAGGCTGCTGCCATGCAAATCCAACAATATATGCAAACAAGTTGGAGTGGCTGAGACTCTGACTTTTGCAAGCTCCAATTAAAATTAAGCACCTTCAAGCTTATGGAAATGAAAAATCCCCTGTCCTGCTGGTAAAATCCTGAGTGAATTTGGTGTTCTGAAACAAAACATTTCAAGAATGGTAAATATTTTACAATAACTCTATATCTTTTCATTTGTTACAAACCTTTTATTTTCCTTTCTGAGATTCCACAGGGTAGTTAGTTTTGTTTTTTGGTAAAACTAATTAATTACAGAACTTTCTCAGAGTTTGACCCAATCTGAATTCTTCCCTTCTTCCTACCCGTCCATTTGTATAGTCTATGCTATGACCCAAACAAACTTTAGAAGCCACCACCTCCATTTCTTAAGCCAGACACTCCACCACTATGCCATTGCTCTCTGCCTGCAGTCCATGCAGCGAAAGCTTCAGTCATCACTACATTTTTACATGAGAAAAGGAACACCTAGAATCTAGGGGGATGTTTTCAGGTCAGAACTTTTCCTTGTGTTCCAGGTTTGTGTTCTTACTTGTGACAACGCTTTTGGAGGCTGGAGGTCCACGCTTGCTGTTCTTCACCACCTCTAGTTTGACCTCGTATTCCTGTCCTGGACCCAGGCCGGACTGCTCAAAGACGGTCTCCGGGCGACCAAGAGAGTTCAGAATCTCACCATCCTCTTCTTTCTGCCAAGTCAAAGGGACCCTTTAAACTGAGAAATGCCCATCCATTACTTTGACTTTTTCTAATGTTGATATAAGAATATTCTCATCACATGTTTCAGGTTTTCGCATATGCGAGAAGAGGGGGATGTACAGGATGTGGTCTACCTGGTGGTCTACCTATCTGGTCAAGTAGAATCAGTGCAATGATGACCACCAATTTGTCTGTTTTTCTCCACAGAACTCACTGTATTCCTGAAGATGAGATTCCAGCCATCAAAAGGAATATCCAGAGGGTCCCACTGCACCTCCACAGATGTTTCCCTCACTGACTTGAACTTCAGACCCTCAGGCTCAGGAAGATCTGTCAGAGGAACAGTGTGAGAGGATTGAGCCTTCCTGTGGAGTGGAAGCAATTAGTAGCTGCTGCTGAGTGCATAAACTTACGTGTAGCCACCCTAGCACTGACAGGGACACTCCTCTTGTTGCTGAGTACAGCATAGACACTGATCAGGTACTCCACACCAGGCTCCAACTCCCGAATAGTGGCCTCCTTCTGGTCCCCAGCCACCCGCATGTCCAGCTCAAGACCTCCAGGAGCCGTGGGTATATAGGTGATGAGGTACTCTGTAACATGCATATCGTTCTCCCAGGAGAGATCAACTGTTTCTGGAGTGACCTCCACCACTGTCAAGTCCTTGGGTGGAGAGACTGTGGACAGAGAAACCATCAAAAAATTACTTCCGTACTGCAGGTGTCAACCTCAACAGGATGAGACTCAGGGAACTCAGGCCTTTTATCAAGAGAGTGATCAAATATTTCTCTGTTCTAGATTCATGGGTCATGTGACGCTTTTCTTACAGTGAGCAAACGGGGTACAGGCTTTTGGCATTACAAGAATAATTAAACTGCTGGGACAAAGGCTACAGAGTTGAGTATTAAGCATGTAATGCACAGATGAATGTCTTTTTCCAAAGTTTGTAAATGAACGAATATCAAAAGATTTTTCAAGGACAATGGAAACAGTGCCAGTTCACTAGAGTGTGGATGGCAGTGGTGGAGATACAAAGCGACCCCAGAGGAAAACCAGATTCAGGTATGATTACCCTTGAGGGTTTTAGAAATAGATCTATAAATCATTTTTGCTATAATAAAAAAAAGAAAGACCATCAATTTAACCTAAAGTAGCTTAGCAGTGTGTACATGTGACGAGGAAAATAATTTCTACATTGGACCTTTGTTAAAGCAGTATTCATTAGTGTGGAGGGAAGCTGTCCAGCCAGACACATGAACTTCAACAAATACAAAATCTCAGAACCTTCCATGGAGAAGGTTCTGGTTGTGGTCTCAACCTTTTTTTTACTGAATGCTCAGAACCAAGCAGACATTAAACAAGGCCTGTTAAAGCTGCTTTGTAATGAGTACAGAGCTCAGGGTTTTTATTATGTCACAGATTGTTTAATTCAAACCTGAGCGGAGGCTGAGCTGCGGCTATCTCTGTCTCACCTGCCACCTGCACAGATCTGAAGATGTTGTGAGCTTATAGATGACGTGTAGAACCTGCTTCTTGATTAGCTTTATAAATATTGTGGACAGACTGGGTGGATATGGGTCTGCAGGAAATTTAATCCCAAATGGTCTCCTATGAAGACCAGACTAATAGCTGCACGTTTTCAGTCTTTGGGGAGCACCCCTGTATGTTGAGAAATGCTTAACAAGGCAATTACACAAGATTTTTTCTTTTTTTAAGAAGAATGGATCTAGTGTATTTGGTAAATTACAACCTGTAATTACCAACTAATGTACCAATAGATGCCTGGGTCATGTGATTTATCTTCTTCTTTTCCTTTCGGCTTTTCCCTTCAGGGGTCGCCACAGCGAATCAGTTTCCTCCATCTAAGCCTGTCTTCAGCATCCTCCACTCTAACACCAGCCACCTTCATGTCTTCATTCACTGCATCCATAAACCTCCTCTTTGGTCTTCCTCTAGACCTCTTTCCTGCAGCTCTAGACTCAGCATCCTTCTACCAATATATTCACTGTCTCTCCTCTGAACATGTCCAAACCATCTCAGTCTGGCCTCTCTGACTTTAGGTCATGTGATTTATCATGAGTGAATATCCCAACTTTTATGTAAAAAGAGCTAATGCTTATTTTTGAAAGCTTAAAATACATAACTTACCCCTCTTAACCACAGAAAATAATATATTAATGGGGTTTCTTAGTTGTGACTGAGGTGTTTTGTTTTCTTGATACCATTTTGTGGCATTTTTAGTTTTTTGTTAAACTGCTGCTTGGTGCATTCAGGAGCCTGATTGTTTCTGCATCTTGGTTCTTGTTATTCCAGCTAGTACAGTCGCCTCAGTTCTCCAGTGGCTTTTCTCTCCGTCAACAGCCGCTCCGTGACCAAGTGGAGCCGCAAAGAGCAGAGAAGCAGCAGCTACAACCAAGATAATGGGGACCATTTAGCACAGTGGAGGTTTTGTTACAGCTGGATTTTGTCTCCTATCTCTAACAGGAATTCACTAATGCTAATGAATAATAAATAAAATAAAAATGTAAAAGGAATACTCACAGACTGCACTTTTTAAATCTAAGGTAAAGAGGGAAGGAGCCCATGCACTCTTTGGGCCTTATGTGTAAATCTGCATACCTCGCAGTTCCCTTGAGGTTCATACGACCACCTCATGAAAATGGAACATACCATGTCATTCGTGTGGTAAGTGTATCGTGAGGTTACACACTTCTGACGTACGGGTAATGCGGTCGTACGGCGTTCTTATGCCAGACTCTAGTGGTCAGTAAGGTGTGAGTACTGGCTGCTTACTGACTGCACGCATGCTGCACATACATAGTGTACATGGTCTGTAAACGCACGAAGGATGTTCACTCAAACTACACTCTGTAATTTCCTCATTTCTAACAAAAAGGATGCATGTGGGGAGCGCGCACGCATCACTTGAACAGCCGTTTCTAATCCTCTAGAAAGCTGCGTTCTGAACATCAGCCCCTCTTAACCCAAGAAGAAAAGCATTGTGACATCGCAAAGTCTGTTTTTTTTCTTTCTCTCTCCGCAGAGCTAGCAACAACAAAACACTTTAATTTTATATGCACGGCATGCACATACATCTTTGCAAAAGATCAGATGTTTGTTTTTGTTGGTAGAACGCAGACTTGCTGCCGAGACCGGCTGAAGGGTGACGCCAACAAGCAGTGAAAGGCGGAGCCTCAGAGATTGAGGCGCCTTACTTCCAGGTGGGAGAAGAGCATGAAATGACAATATTTCAAAAATAATTTGTTCTTTTGTGTGCCAAAGGTAACATATCCTATTTATGGATATAGTTTACTCTGAAAGGTTAAAGAACTACATGGTATAAACCAGGGGTCACCAACCTGGTGCCCCCAAGGTCCCCACAAGGTGCCGCAGATCTCTTCTAAAAAGCACAATTCGCTTGTGAGCTGCATCAAAAATTCACTTTTATTCTCTTTCTATCTTTTTCTATTACATTTGCTTTTACATAGATTTAAAAATCTAAATGTCTCATGATACATGAACTTTAGACTTCAGACTCTCCAGTTCAAAAATCACTAATTTTGTTAAAAAATGTTGCAGATTTGGTCATGAGTTCAAAATGGGACAAGAGTCGTTTAAAAATCTGTAAATTGCTTTTTCTTTAACTTTACATAATTGATAAACATGATACAAAACAGTGCTGAATATTGATATCTGTTTCCTAGCTTGTTGTCATTGTTGATTATTATGGTGAGAAAACTGTCTTTACATAGAGTAGTATCATTATTCATTATTAATAATGTATAACTAAGTAAAATTTGTTATTTCAAAACAGTAGCCCTTCATATGACTCAGTACCCATGAAGTAGCCCTCAGTTTGAAAAGCTTGGTGACCCTTGGTATAAACCCTTCAAAAGAATGTTTGGGTCCGTGTGAAGTCCTACTGAGATGTCAGTGTGCTGCATGTAAACACTTCAGCATCATGAAGGAGAGAATCAGCATTGTGCCTTTCTAGAAAATTAATACTCCAGTCCACAGTTAGAAACATGCACCAAACAAGTTCACATCTACAATGTTAGAGTGTTTTTTAGTGTCAAACCAGAACATGTGTGATGTGTGTCACACGTACTCGTGATTCTTCCTTCAAATGTTGCTGTTGTCAAGCAAAGTGGTTGGAAACCATTCACTAACATTCTTTGCCTGAAACGAATCCTGAAGTGAAAATGAACCTGATTTCAATGAAGACGAAGAAAGTTTCACATTTTTGAAAGCGAATGATTTAAAATCATGTCTTGATAGAAATTCTGTGAATGTTTGTGTTCTTCACTCTCATCTCTGTTAATGGAAGCAAGCAACAAAGGAAAATCATGAAAACAGCAGCACTACACAAAGGTTTAAAGCTTGGCATTGGAGGCACATGGGCTAGCTTACCATCGGAACAGTCCTCTCCAATGAAGCCCTCATGACAAACACAAACTCCATTGTCACAGCTCCCCTGGTTCTGGCAGTCTCCTGGGCAGGTCAGCACAGAACAGTCCGGCCCGGTGAAGCCCTCGTAGCAGACACAGCTGCCATCGACGCAGTAGCCTCTGTCCAGACAGTTGCTGGGGCACGTCTTCTCACTGCAGTCCTCACCAGTGAAACCCTGCTGGCAAACACACTGTCCATTTACACACTGACCTTGGTCCTGGCAGTTGTTGGGACAGGTGAGCTCACTGCAGTCTTTGCCTGTGAAGCCCACAAGACACACACACTTCCCATCCACACAGTCTCCCCTGCCCATGCAGTCTCTGGGACAGGTCTTGGTGCTGCAGTCCTCCCCTGCGTAGCCTTTTTCACATATGCACTCCCCGTTGATGCACCGTCCTCTTTCTTGGCAGTTGTTGGGGCAGGACAGCTCGCTGCAGTCTTCACCCTGGTATCCAATGTCACATATGCATTCCCCATTAATACACTGGCCATTGTTGCTGCAATTGTCAGGACAGGAGAGGATGGAGCAGTCCCCCCCCTCAAACCCAGGATCACAGATACATTTTCCATTGAAGCAGTGGCCTCTCTCGTGGCAGTTCTTAGGGCAGGTGAGCTTTGAGCAGTCCTCCCCGCTGTAGCCCGTCTGACAAACACATTGGCCATCCACACAGGTACCACGATCGTTGCAGTTAGCAGGACAGGTGAGCTGTCCGCAGTCCTCTCCAGTGTAGCCCTCTTCACAGTAGCAAGTCCCATTGATGCATTGCCCTCGGTCATAGCAGTCGTTGGGACAGATGAGCTCAGAGCAATCGAATCCTGTCCACGGATGGTCACAGATGCATTCGTCCTCCACGCAGCGCCCACGGCCAAGGCAGTTGTGGAGGCAGTTAGTCTGGGAGCAGTCTTCACCAATGAAGCCCTCCTCGCAAAGACAGGACCCCTCCACGCAGTGGCCATAGTCACCACAGTCCATCAGGCACATCTCGATGCTGCAGTCGTCACCGGTGAAACCCTCGAAGCACTCACACTGGCCATCGACACAGCGACCCTGATCCTGGCAGTCGTTGGGGCACTCTGGCTCTGTGCAGTTGGGGCCCTTCCATCCAGGTTCACAGGTGCAGCTGCAGCTATCCGTGCTCCAATTTCCACGCCCGTTACAGTATGGCTTTGTAGACAGCTCACCTGCTGGAAGTCAGAACAGGAGAGTTGATAAATAACCTTCTAAATGCAAAGATTTATGACATCAGCCTCCAGGAAACAGGCTGTCATCAAAGTAATCTGAGAGAATCAGTAGACTGAAATACTGAGTTTACTTTCAAGTAAGATTTTGGGTATTCTTAAGTGCTGGGCAGTTTTCTACAAGAGTAAACAGAATCGGTCTTCAACTGTAACTCTTTACTAAATAAGAAGGAAACTCTACTTTACTGTATTTGCTGGTAGTATTGTTTTCTAGTTTGGGAGAAGGGGGTTTTCCTCAACTTTTTGTTGTGTTTGCTTGGTTAGCACATGGACAAATAAAAACTGCAGCAAAGACAGAAGAAAACACAGGTGAGCTTCAGGAAACATCAAGGTCCTAGACGCTCAGTGAACCATAGAGAGAAAATGTTTATGTTTATCTTTGGGTGTGCTGCGGGTGACAGGTTATAGTGAACAGTTCTACGACACTTATGGGGCAGTAGGACGGTATTAGCGTCAATAGCTTAAAATCTGAACTCTTTCCATCAATGAGACAGAACTAGAGGTGGGTATTACTACACTTTTCAGATTCAATAAAATACTATTTATTTTTTGCATAAAATATTTGATGCCAATTGCTATCAGTTTCTTATTGATGATTTTTTTTCCCCCTAAGCATAATATTTGTTGTTCAAAAAACACATACGATCAAAAACTGGACAGGTAAGAACTCTAGTACGCAAGGTTCAAGACACAACTTGCAGCTCCTCTGGTCACAGGCCTTGAGCAGTTCAATGTGTTGGGGGGGCTGGGGGGGTTGGCTCAAAACACAGGATCAAGTCACCTAATCAAAGATATATCTAGATAAGACACGCTCCTTTTAGTTTCTCACCTATTGATTAATAATCGATACTTTAATAGAGGATCAGATACATAAATGGGTGTAAAAAAAGTGAACAAATTCTGAGTACAGGTAGATGCAGCTGAAACTGCTGCTTCCTTTAGAAGTTACCGAAGCTCACTGTCATGAACTGAGCTCAGCTCCATTACCTGTAACTTGAGCTCCACAGCAGCCCGCTCCGCTGCTGCACTGCTCCCTCAGGCTGGACAGCTCGGACTCCAACATTTCTAGCCGGCTCAGGATCTCCTTCATGTCTGGTAGCTGGTTGTTGCAGCCACAAGCTTGTTTGGGGATGCTGATGCGGTGGGTGAAGACAATCTGGTTGTCGCCATCCAGCGTGTGCTCCATTTGATCACTGTTCTGCACCTCCATGCCAGCAGTCTTCGGACTGGATCCTCCAGGCGAGTCCAGGTCCACGGAGCAGAGTGGAGCAGATGGGACATTGATGTTGTAGACATGGTTGAACACTACTGGCTGGTCAGGATGGGGAAGCGTGAGATTTTCCTGGGTGTTCTTGGGCATTAGGGCCTCCCTTTGGTGGCGAATCACCTTCTTGATCAAGCCACAAGTAGATATTTGACTTAGTAAGGCTGCAGTAAAGCAGCGCAAGAGGAATCCTCTCATCTCCATGGGCACGTGTAGCACTGCAGCCTCAGAGAAGGTCACAACCGAGTGGAATAGTCAACCGATCCTGAAAAAAGAGAAAGACAAAATCTCAGCAAAGGAGACAATCACTTCTGAACATTTACAGTCTGTTTCATGGAATAAACAGCCATTTGTGCACAAGATGTAATGCTCTCCGCTCTGTCTTGTACTTGCTATTGTGCACGTGCAGTCTTCCTTACACATGTCCACCTCAGAGACACTGACCTTCGCTCAGTGAACAGCACTCCTGCTTCTCACCAGTTTCAGCCCCTTTCTCTGAGCGGAGAGTCCACCCCATCATGACAGTGAGGCACGTTTCCCTCTGCTGGCTAAAGCCACAATTACTGCAGGAGTCTGCATGTCACCTGAGGATCTGCTGGAGGACCCTGCTTCAGGCAGCCTGTCAAGACATACATTTGGTCCCAGCAACACCTGGAAGGTTCCAGAGTACAACCCAGGCTGACATATTAATGTTAGTGTGAGCCTAAACCATCTGTTGGCTTCCTGTAAAACCAACCAGGAGCTGAAAGCAGCTGGTCAGCATTCCCTCAGCCGCTGCTTCTACTTTCAGTACCTCCTCATCTTTGTGGTGCATTTGTCTTTAGAGGTTTTTGGGTAAAACAAACTTTCCACAGTCAGCTAAATGAAACCATTCACACAGGAGAGGCAGTTCAGCTTCGGCCACCCTTGTGTGGCTAAGATCAGTGAAATAATGACGTGTTCTCTCCTTGAGAATATGCTGACAGGGATTTACTGTGCTAACCAGCATGGGGAGAGACCTCTCCTTTCTCATCTTTCTTTATAGCTATATATCTTCTGTAAATGTCTAATGCTTCAACAGCCAAGTTTCCCAGCTTGGGATGAATTAAGTATTTCTATCTATCTATTCTGCAGCCCATCATCAAGGCAGACACATGCACACACACGTGCACTCACGTTCCCTGACTGTCTTTGCCCAAACATCACAAACTCAGGATTAGATGAAGAAAATAGGCAGAAAATTGCCTCGTGTTGCTGCAAAGGTTTTAGTTTAGTTGGCTTTCTGGTCGCTGGCTGCTCTCCACAGAACCTCTGAACAAGAAGCCGATGCAGAGAGACCAAAGTGGCCTTTGTCCTCCAATCTGAGGCTCCTGCAAAACTGTACGTGGCTGGAAAATAAATAAAGCGAGGAGAGCCCCAGACTCCTGGTCGTGGTTTGAGCTGGTTTCCTGTCAGCTGCCGTCTCCTGCTTTTCAGCTGATAGATCTCAATGTTTCACCCCAGAAACATGGAGCTGATCCCTCCGCCTGGACTTCCCCCGGCGGCCCTGGGACCCCTCAAAGGCAGCTGGTTTCTGGCACTGAGGACATGGGCTTGATGCAGTGTGACTGCAGCTTTGTTGTTCCTTCACTCAGGTTTTCTCTGCGGTTTTTTCCTCCTAACCAGCTACCGTGCCTGCCGGCTGCTTTGCAGATGAATGTGAGGAGGAAATAATAAACCTGCTGGCACACGGGAGTTTTCTCCTGCTGATCCTAATGACTTGCTGAGATTGAGTGTTGAGAGTTTCTACCAAGCAGCAGGGAGAGCTGCAGTTTTGTTTGAGTTTCTGCTATGTCGTTGTTGGGATGCTAAACTGGTTTATGCTGTGAATCACATAAACAGCAGCGTCATTTACAGAAACTGAACTAAAACTTTCCCTGAAACAGAAAGAGTGAATATAATACGGCCTGCGGGGGGGGCGTCTGTAGGCTGGCAGCAGGGCAGAACTGTGTACAACAGACAGACGTAGAGAGAGAGAGAGGTGATAGAAGACCTGAAGTCAGCTGAAATGAACATGGAGGCGTTTCATAGTTCTCTGTGTTTTCAAGAGCGGCTCAGTTTCAGATTTCATAGACATGAATTTAGACGTAGAAGTTTATTTTTCCACATGTGACCTTTAGCAGTGTAGATATCATGGTTTATAGAACATGTGTGGTAATCTGCAACCAGCTATTGTTGCTATTTTATGACCAACTTTCTGCGTTTATATAGAGACAACTGTCATGTGATACTGAATATTAAAATAAAACTGAATTATTTTTGTGTTCTTCTCCACTCGTTTAAGTTCTGATGAAGTCAGGTTATGTCTTGAAGCAAGTTCATACTCTGCAGAAGGTTGTTTTTTACAATTAAAGTGAACTGAAAGACAGAGGATCTCGTTTGAGTGGTAACAAATACAGTAATGAGTAATGAATTACTTTTTAAATAGGTAATGGGTGTTTCTTTACTAATTTGATTGTGATCTCCTGCTATATGAGACTGAAGAAGGAGTTTTGCCAGCTCAGACTTCTGCTTGATGCCATTAGCCCACAGTTACCAGTAAACACAATCTATACAGGGGGGGTTCCTGTGTCTCCATCAATACTTCATCACTGTCAGAAGGTTTCTGAAGAGTTTAGGAGTTTCCAGAAAGATAGATGGATAAATGGATGGATGGAAGCTTGTAAAACTGCATTTTTTCACCTACGCAATATAGCTAGGATCAGGAATATGTTATCTAAAAGTGACGCTGAAAAACTCATCCATGCATTTGTTACGTCTAGACTGGATTACTGTAACTCTTTACTAATAGCATGCCCTAAAAGTTCTTTAAAAAGTTTTCAGCTTGTCCAGAATGCAGCAGCAAGATTGTTAGCAGGAACTAGCAGAAGAGAACACATCACTCCTGTGTTAGCTTCTCTCCACTGGCTACCAGTTGAATCCAGGATCAAGTTCAAAATCCTCCTGTTAACCTATAAGGCTCTGAATGGTGTGGCCCCATCCTATATTAGAGATCTCATAGTTCCTTACCAACCAGTCAGAACACTTTGTTCACAAAATGCAGGACTGCTTGTAGTTCCTAGAATTTCTAAAAGTACAGTTGGAGGTAGAACCTTCAGCCATCAAGCCCCTGTTCTATGGAATAAGCTCCCAGCTCATGTCAGAGAGGCCAGCACAGTTTCTACCTTCAAAACTAGCCTTAAAACATTCCTCTTTGGACAGGCGTTCTGCCAGGATAGCTAGTAATCATAGGATACTTAACATAATGCTCCCATACTGTTTGAAGTTTGGGGAAATAATTATTATAATTACGTATTTCTCCAATATGTGCTTGATTTACTAAAAATATGTATATTCTCTACTTAATAACATAGAAGGCAGGTCGATGTTAGAAGCTGGGGAAAGTATGGTGCACTGGGGCTCTGTGTTCTTTTTTCATCTACTTCTTCTCTCCTCTATTCTTTATTTTTATTAGTTCTGTATGTCTTTGATAGTGCAGTATGATTCATATGTTGATCCTTCTTTCCCACTCCCCTCCAAGGAGAGCGGGAGAGATTGCAGTTTTTGAAAGACTTGTTGGTGCTCCTGATGAAACCCAGCCCATCTGGATGAAGCCCCACCCACTTGGATCCCCCCCCCAACCAACCTGTATGAAGCCCCACCTGCATCAAGCCCAGCTCATCAGGATCCAACCCAGCTCATCTGGATCATGCCTATCTTTTGCACTATTTAAAATGTAGAGTTTTATAGTTGTAGAAGCTCATTTCTCTCTAACTGTTCTGGTATCTCCTGTCCGTTCTGGGATAGGATCTCTCCCTCATGTGGGAATCCCTAAGGTTTCTTCGTTTTATCCTAAACCAGGTTTTTTTTAGGAGTTTTTCCTTACCGGGAGGGAGGGTTGGGAAAAAAAAGAGTTAATTTAGTCTGTTTAGTTGTTAGCTATTGTTTATATTATATGACTGACTTTCTGCTTCAAGCCCAATGAGGCCATTGATTTGTGATATTGGGCTATAAATAAAACTGAATTGAATGGATAAATGGATGGATGATGGATGGATGGATGGATGGATGATGGATGAATGGATGGATGATAGATGGATAAATGGATGGATGAATGATGGATGGATGATGGATGGATGGATAAATGGATGGATGGATAAATGGATGATTGATGGATGGATAAATGGATGGATGGATAAATGGATGGATGGTTCGGCAGCAAATTAAAGAATAGTTTCAGGACAAACATCTGCAAATGACAGAAAAGGACGGATGTTGTTGGCCACATTTAGAGACTCTGATGCAGAGACAGGAGGCGGAGCTTGAGGCAGCACAGATGAAGATGCTGAGCTATTTTTGGGAGGGACCAAGATGGATCAGGACTGAATCCATCAGAGGATCAGATCATCAGATGCAGAAGTTTGAAAACATGGAGATGAGGAACTGTGAAGATGTTGGTTAAAGGATGGAGAGGAGAGATGGAGGGCGATGATTTACTGTAGCGCCCCCCCTAAGGGATTTAGCCAAAAACACAAAACAGAACTTCAGAGTCTGTGTAAAACTGATAGTACAGTTTCTAATTGTAACATTTTTCTCAACCAAGGAAGAAGTTGAAGAGAAAGACTGCAGAGATAAAGAGGATAAAATGGAACGTGCAGCCTGTAACCAATGAAAGATGAAAGTGAGGTTCTCCTCTGTGACCCCAATGGATCTGATAGCATAGCTAGTGGGGAATGGGAGGAGTGCAGTGTTTGGGGCTGATAAGGTGGAACTACAGCAGAAACTCTTATCAGAGTACTGGGGGAATGAGCTCCACCAACACCAGGAGCTCCATCTCCTGACAGTAAAAGCCACAGTCAAGCGCACATGATTGATGCTGCCCTGGAAATCCCATTTCTTCAACCAAAACCAATTTCCATCTTCAACACAAAGATACAGAGAAACAAATGTGGATAGAAGAGACGACAGCAGGTCAACCAGAGGCCAACGCCTCTGCAGTGTGGATGTGATTGGTGGCTCTGCTCTGTCATTGCACCTTTCCTGTTTTACTGTTGGTCCAGACTGTTTTTCAGCATGACCTCCGGAGGCTCTTTGTTTATTGAGGGAAGCCCCCGGTGTAGTGGGGGGCAGCAGCTTCTACAACTCATCCACCAGCTGTTTTTTTTCCAGACACAAGCCTCTTGTTCTGCTCAGCTTTCATTCTGAAATGCAGGTCATCTGAAAATGAGACAACTGCCTGGCAGCCTTCTGAGTCATGGCGCTGCCGTGGTATTGATGTCAACATCAGGGAGCGTCTAAACTTACCCTGAAACAAACCTCGCTCAGGCACCTGCCAGCAATCTGAGACTGCTCCACACCGCGGCAGGAGTTAGTCTTCTGTGTTCAAAGTCTGAGATGAGCGTTTAGACGAGACTTCCTGTGTCTTCATCAGACTGTAGGTCAAAGAGGCGCTCTGCTGTCACGTGACGGCAGATGCGTACTTATGGGTGTCCTTACATCATCTTTCACACTTTGGTTTTTGTGTCACACATCAGCAGGCGAGCGTGACTGTCAGATTATTTTTGTCTGTGGATCGAAAATCATGAAAAATCCATTTGATAAAAGACTGCAGGTTCCTGACAAACTCCCTGTGACCTAAATCTGCAGCGCTCCGGAAAATGTTTCATAGAAATGACGGCAGAGAATGACGTTGAGTGAAACTGTTTTCAGGGTTCGACAGCTTCCCACCAAACGGCATCGATGTCCTCCTGCTGGATTCTACAGCTTCATTCTCTGCAAGCAGTCACGCCAGCCTAACCCTCCCCAGATGAAAGTCACCCCCATGTCCTTGGACCCTGTTTCATCCACCAGCATCATGGCTCGTGCTTGAGAAGAGGCTGAGGAGCCGAGCAGAAAACACTGACCCCCCCCTCACTCAGATCAGCAGGGGGGCTCATTTAAAGCCTTCCTGGAATGCTACATATTTATTTCAGAAAGCGGGGGGGTTGTTTGTCTGCCTGTGTGAGAGCAGCATCTGAACTTCACAGCTTTTTCAGCAGAAAAAAATGGATTTTGTCTGTTAAGCAGTGATGGTATAATAAAGTTGTATTGAAATGATGTTCCTTTCACCTTTGACCTCTGCGTGTTCCTGACAGAAAGTCCAAACACGGAAACTAAAATTGTTCAATTCTGTTTCCTTCAGTGGAAGTGATGCATTCAAATGCAAAAGCATGGCAGAGGTGGCATCATGAGAAGTCTCAACACATCATAGTGCTGATAAAAATTCTGTCCAACATCCACATTTTTTAAATCCAACTTTTCCATCGCAGTCGGCTTCAAACTTTCACCGAAACAATCAGAGTCACCAGATCTGCTCAGACATCTTTCCTGGATCTGGACAGCGCCGGTCCGTACACCGGCGGTCCTTTAGGGTCACCATCAGCTAAGTGGGGTCAGAGGTCTGCGGCTCACACAGGGGGGTGACAGCTGCCCAAACAAAACCATCTCCTATTCATGGTGGGGGGCTTCACGCCAGTGACGGTGGGACACCACGCCAGGTGGAGCCGGAGCAGGTCTGACACCGGACCGTCTGTCTCTCTCAAGGAGCCCCCTTGAAGGTGGTGATGAGGGGTGCAACAACCAAAACCATGGAGGGTGGGGGGTAGACGAGGGTTAGACCGCTGACACAGATACAGAAACAATACACAGATGCACTATAACATACAACAACAACACACATGCACTATAACACACAACACACACATGCACTATAACACACACACAACAACACACATGCACTATAACATACAACACACACATGCACTATAACATACATCAACACACATGCACTATAACACACA
>NC_050524.1:32594819-32606267 GCF_002922805.2 Oryzias melastigma | reverse complement strand
CCCCCCCCCCCCCCCCCCACGCATGGTTGTGGTTCAGATTCCAGGTTTTTCGTGGACTCGTCTGTCTCTGATCAGCCCCTGACTCTGAATGAAAAGATGCTGACAGAAAGTAGTGGAGGTGCTGCTCCGAGCTGCCGGTTGGATTCCCGTCTTACCTCCAGACGAGGATGAGCGTGGGCTGAAGCGAGCTGGAAGACAGTCTCAGCAGCTAATCCTGCAGACGTTCATCTCCTCGCTGTCTCAGAGCGCCGGCGGACGTGAGAGCGACTGACTGAAAGCCCTTCAGCAGGAGACCCTGTGCAGTCAGACTCCACTCCCACCTACTGCTCTCTTAAATGCCCCCTCAGTGCCAGCACCCCCTCCCCACCCTTTCAGCCTCTTCGCAGCATTGTGACTAAAGCGAAGGAGCTGAAACGGGACGCCTCAAGGCTGGAAAGAGAGAAAGAGACAGAAAATGGGGGAAGGGGGCAGAGAAGTGGACGATGGAGGGGGTGGGATTAAGTGCTGGTGGTTGGACCATTAGCAGCAAATTGCAGCAGCCAAGCCAATGAAGATGCAGATCTGAGTGAATGCAGGAGCTGCATTACTATAGCGGTTCCAAACTTGAAAAGCTGTCTGCGGCTGCAGGATGCAGCTCCGTGCACACAATGACTGCGCTCAGCCGCACATTCAACTGTGATGAGATGTCAGCAGGTCTGGCTTTGATGCACCTTCACAGACGGGGGGTGCAGGTCATGGGTGTTGACCATGAGAGGGGTCAGCCTCATGTAGACGTGATGCAGGCTGGAGTCATGTTCAGGGAAAACCAAAAACAACCAAAACCATCACGCCAGCACAGGAACACTGAGACCAACCAACCGCTCCTACACCTGGACCTTCAGGTGCTCGACCTTCATCCTCCAGCACACATGCAGGAACGCCCCCCCCCCCCCACCCCCCCAACACAAGCACATTCACACAAACCCCGACGGCGGCGCTCTGGAATGACTGACATTCATCAGCAATCACTTCCACTTCCATCCTTGGCTCCACACTTTCAGTGAAGATCAGTGATGCGTGTGCGGTCTGAGCGTCTCACCTCAACCAACACGTGACAGAAAATGCTGCTGACGCTGCACGCCACAGACGCTGGGTGCCACAGACGCTGGGCGCCGCAGACGCAGACATTTGACCATCCTTGAGGCGGGGGCTTTTCTTTTGGTCCTCCAGCCCTGTACGTTACAGTTAACCGTTTACTGATCATTGCTCAGGAGCACACACCTTTTAAACAAATTCTCTTGCAGTCATCGACTTGCTGACGTGCGTTTCCTGTCTGAGTTTGTCACATTTCTACTTTCCAGTTTCATGTTAAAGTTTGTTCTAGCTTTGACCTCAGAGTACTACTCCCCAAAATAATCAAACGAGTAACTATATGAGAGTAAGGAGTTAGGCGTTCTAGAGCAGCATTCACTTCAGGTACAGACATTCTCCAGAAGGTTTCCTGATCTCGTGGAACCCTGGATTAGGTCTGATTTGAGTCTTCGTATTACTGCAATTTTGGAACAACTTTTTCTGTAATCTCGATCCTTAAAACAAAGAAACTCTGAGTACCAAAGCAACAAATATGAATCATTTAAATGTACCCTGGGTTGGATTTCTTCATCATCCTCTGAGAGAATACGCATGACCTGAGACACGTGAAGTTCCAGAACCAAACGGAACAGAACTGAGAGAGTTATGTTCTCCTTTCAGAGAAACGCGAGCCAGTCCGAGCCGGGTGTTATTGGGCAGAAACCTGTCGGAGGGACGATCAGCTGAAGATCAGGATAGTCTTTCTGGATCACAGGATGATGCATCTTTCATTAAGTCTGAACTGGACACTGATCACATGACCACACTTTCCCTGTAGTGTGGGGGGGTGAATCATTCAACTGTTTCAGAGTAAAACCAGAACCTGAGCAGAGAAAGAGTCATTGTGGGGTAAGTGTATGTGCCCCCCATCAGTGAAATGCTGATGAAGACTGGTGGAATGTGATGAGAGCGGCAGATACCAGTGGGGGGGTCCAGCCCTGCTCGGAGGGAAAAGGATTCTGTGGGGGCGACGAGCCTGTCAGGCTCCGTCCTTTTTAATGACATTATGATGGCGAAGCTGAGGGAGGCGTGCTGCTGCCGCACGCACCTCCTCCATCTGCTCCTGTTCTCACCTTCCTGTCACCCCCCACCACCACCACCCCCACCACCACCACAGCCTAGCACAGGAGATTTGTTTTCCACAAACAGCAGGGTTCCTGTCAGCTTTCTGACTCACCTGTTGCTGAATGCGCACACCTTAATTTGAGGGTGGGAGTCAGAGGTGACTCAGAATGCGGGAGGGGAGGGAGGGTCAGTGTGGCCTGAGGAGACCTGCTGCCTTCATTACAGAATAATTCAAAGGTAATACGGCTCCTACTCCAGTCATAAGTCTGTCCCTTATCCATAATGCATCAGGAAGGTTGGATCATGGCATTGAAGTCTCGGGGGGGGGGGGTTGGACAGCGATCTGATCTGCCTTTCACCTGCCCCACCCATACTTACCAGCTAACAGGTTGTTCTCTAACAGAACCATTTAGGCTCTCATGTTCTCTCCATGTCCATAAACACATTCTCATGTTCATGTCGTAACATTTTGATGTTTGGTTACTGACCCTGCGCTTTAAAAGTGGACATTTTGGGACTCAACTCATAGTTTTTTGACGTACTAGCCGTTCCATTTAAATCAAGGGTCCACAACTTCCTGGACCAGTACCGGGACGTGGACAGCACCGGCATCCTAACCATAACCGATCTGCGATCTGTGCTGGCACTAGATGCGGTGCCAGGTTCAGATGTGGTACAAAGGAAAGATGGAGCCCAAGTTAAGGTTAAGCTATTGGGTTAGGGTAGTCTTCTCTGAATCGGCCTCTTTACTGAAGTGGCCTCTTTACTGAAGCGGTCTCTTTACTTAAGCGGTCTCCTCGCTGAAGCTGAGTCTTTACTGATGCGGTCTCTTCTCTGAATCAGCCTTTGTACTGAAGCGGTCTCCTCACTGAAGCGCTGCCTTTACTAAAGCTGCCTCGTTACTGAAGCAAACGCTTCACATAATTATTGAGCGATTTCTTGGGTGTAACTTTGTGGATTTCCTTAAGGACAGAAGAAAAACTGCATCTTCTGGAGCCAGCTTTACAACAGTTAGGTGACCTGGACCTCACGAGTGACCTTGACCTTCTCTCTTGCACAGCTGACATCAGATGCAGGACAAAACATCCAATCTAAAATCTTCCACTTCCAAAGGTGGACTCCATATCCACCCCAAGAAGACCAAGATCCTAAAGATCAGCTCTGCCAGCACAAGCTTGGCGACAACTTCTAAGAAGACCCGTAACCTTTAAACCCAAGGAGAGAAAACAAGGAAGACCAAGATCCATGCGGAGAAGTTCAACGTCAGCTGACCACTGTCAGCTGGAGGGAGTTCAAAAGGACCAGCAAATCATTGATTGATCACAAAACAGGATGTAAAGTTAGGTGCAATGATAATTAAGTTACTTTAGATCAGGGGTCACCAACACGTCGCCCGCGAGCTCCACATCAGTCGCAGGTTCTTAAATCGTTTTCTCCTTAACGAGATAATCAATAGTCGCATTTCCATTAACTCTGAAATTTCACAAATTGGAATTTGGATAATAAATTCTCCTAATGGAAACACCACAGTTTCGAAAAAACTGGCATTTTTTGAAAAGAAAATGTGCTTAGAGGAGGAAATAGACATTTTTCGCGAAATGGTAGCGGAAACACTTTTTCTGAATAAATGCGCTTCTCGGTATGAAGTGTCTGATCTGAGCGCTGTACAGCCGGGGCACCAAGCGTCAAAGCGCTGCGGGACCAAGCTTGTGATAAACTTGTTATAAACTGCGGGTCATACAGAATTGGGCAGCTCCTCCTCCTTTCCTCATCGCCTCACCTGCAGACGCACTTCTCCAGCTTGGAGCCTGAAGTCTCATGAGCGCAAGCGCCGTGACAGAAACTTGAATTTATGTTGTGGTGTTTTCAGACACAAAAAAGGCCTAGATGTTTATTTGTTAGGACGCTTTTTCTTTTAACTGCTGAACAGACTTCTTTCTCTTCTGAGTCGAGCTGCGCTGCACGCGCCCCAGACAGAGCTGTGACGTCACCCACATGCTCCCTTTTAGTGAATCAAAAAAAAAAAAAAAAAAAATACTTGTTGTCGTTCATCGCCGTGTTTTTAATGACTTATCGCGTGAGTTGGTTTGTGATTTATCGCAAAATTATAATTTAATGGAAACAGTGTCATTTCGAAACGTTTTTTTTTTAATTCCTAGAATTTCCATAAAGTTTTGCGCAAATGTGTAATGGAAATGTGTAATGGAAATGTGTAATGGAAACGCAGCTAATAACAAAGAATGAGGCGTCCTCTTCTCCCTTTCCCACATGGAGACACCGAGAATATTTGATTATTAGTTATCTTTAATGCAAACACAGATTACAAAAAAAAAAAAAAAAAAAATTTTTTTGAAAAAAAAGTTATTGCGTGTAGAGTAGGGCTGGGAATCACTGGGTACCTCACGATACGATACGATACACGATACATGGCTCACGATATTGGTAATATCGCGATACTGCGATAATTGGTAAAAATCCTCTCTAATAACTACCATTATATAGAACATGTTTTTGGGGGGAAATATATCCCCATTTATCTTTTTTACCTTAAACACAATCATAATAAACAACTTTTCTTATTTTGTGCAACAAATTATAGACACTTTTGTGCAACATTGTTGAAATCAGTAATACTATGTCTTTGACAAACATTGACAACAACTGAATTGGAATTATCTGTCAGATTCAATGTTAACAATAGTAAACATGATCAGCAGTGACACTACTTAGTGCAGAATTGTTGTAAACAGAACAAATATTAAATAAGTCAAGTAGTGACAGCTATCTACCTCCAAAAGAACGTCACACCAAAGGATGATGAATATAATGTTTTACAGCCTCTCTCAAAATTGACCTAATTTTTTGTGCACTTTTCTCTCACTTGAAAAGGGCTGAGCATCCAAAAATAAAGGCTGATTTACTCAGACTGTTACTTGAGATTATTTTTCCAATTTTTATCATTTTTCCATTTGGTCAGTCAGCAGTCAATAGGTAAAATCCTTAAAACACACATAATAATGGCAATAAATATAATTTTAAGTGCTTCAATTAATTAGCATTCTCCCTAATTTTACAGTGAATTCATGTACTTTAGTTTAATTACATTTAAATTTAAGTTCATACATCAAATCCTGCTTTTTTATTTAAGAATTACTTTAAAATTAACATTAGCAACAAGTAATTACATTGTTTGAAAACGTCACATTATAAATTTATCAAAGTTACACCGTACAGCAGCAGGTTAAACATTGAAGTGCATGAAAGCGAAAATTCCGACGCTCCTTGAAGTGTACACAGACAACTGCGAAGCACGCGCTCAGTTCCCACAGCAAACAGAAAGTAAGAGATCGCTGTCATTCTAGCGCTCAGACAAAGTCACTTCTTACCGGCTGGTTCTCCTACAGATGGATGATAAATGCTGACAGGTAGACATGCTTCACACACGCGCTACAGAGCCTGAATCTCACTGGAGTTTCTTCCGAACGAGCGAACGAGCGCGTGCGGGAGAAGCTCCGACGCAGCGTGCGCCCATAGTTCCGGCGCGCGACTCAGACGCTCAGCGCTACAGCCTCTTTAAATGAAAATATAATATCGATACTTGGTGAGAACCCATCGAGAATCGATCGCAGGACTAAATATCGCGATATATCGCAATATCGATATTTTGGCACACCCCTAGTGTAGAGGAGCTGGTTTTGGGGGCGTATTGAAATGGATGGATATTTTTCGCAGAACTGTGATGGAAATTGACTTTTTTCTGATTAAATGCGCTTCTGAAGTGTCTGTCTGAGTACAGCACAAGGGCGCCACGAGAGATCAGCGTCACAGCTGATCGTGCATCTCCTCTGTAAAATCAATAACCAAGATTTCCTCATCGCTTCATCTGTAGCCGACCTTCTGCAGCCCGAATACTTGATCTGGACATTCTTTTACATTCCACTGAACAGACTTCTGACTTGCATCTGAGACTGTCAGTGGACTTGCTGTGCGACCCAGCGCGGCACCCGCGCACCACACTGCTGTGACGTCACTCAAATGCTCCTTTTTAGACAATCAAATAAAAAAAAACACACATTGCCGTGTTTATAATGACTTATCGCGTGAGTTGGTTTGTGTTTTATCGCATTATTATGATACCGTATCATTGCGATACTGTGTTTTTTCTAAATTGTGTATGGAATATGCTGTGTAATGGAAACAGAACCCAGAACTGCTGAGTGTTTCTGCATGGTGCGTTCACTGAGCCCCGGATATCGGCAGTAAAACAAAGCAGTTTATCAGAGAAAACATAGAACACTGGCACTGATCCGGATATAATCGATTGATTAAATAGAGTCGACGTTTTCTCTGAAAAACTGATTTGTTTTGCTGCGGGTTGTTTAAAAATGACAAAGTTTAGTGGACTGGGTTGGGTCGAGTGGCTGTTCGCTTATGTCCAGAGGTCAGTGAACGCACCATGCGCAGATTCTTGTCTGCTGTGGGATCTGTCAATCAACCTGTTCGGAGGTTTAAGGAAAATAAAGGGACGGGTACATGAGACTGAATTAAAGCGTTTGAAGAGAGTATCCACTGATAATAGTTATAATTAATTAATAAATAATTAATTAATAATAGTTATAATTTTGTTAAAAACATTGCATTTGGTCATTACCTCAAAATCGGACAAGATCTGTTGAGATTAATAAAGTTCTGAATTTTGATATCTGTTTCCTAGCTTGTTATCATTATTGATAATTATGCTAAGAAATCAGTGTCTTCACATAGAGAAGTATCATTCTTATTATTAATAATGAATAACTAAAGGCAAACTAAGCAAATTTATTATTTCAAACTGGTAGCCCTTCGTATGATTCAGTACCCATGAAGTAGCCCGCAGTTTCAAAAAGGTTGGTGACCCCTGGTTTAGATTATATAAGTTTACATAATTATATGAATATATCTGGCATGTCCAGCGAGCGAAGAGAGTTTGTACAGGTATGAATGAGACAAAAAAAACACAGTAATGTCATAACTCATGTAAGAATTTATTCGTTTTCTCAATGTATTTACTAGATCATCAGAGTACAGAACTTGTCAGCTTGATGTAGCAGGTCACTGACTTGCCTGATGGAGGTTTCTTAGGAATTATTGTGTTTTTGCTCGATTACACCACAAACGGTAGATTGCTCAAAAACATAGAAAAACTAAACTGTGGTTCTAATATTCTTCCCCCTCCCCCCTTTGGGCTTCTACTATGATAAGCTCCCCTAAAGAACCCTATAGAACCGCCTAGCAGATTGCCCCCCTCCCCCGCTTCATCATATTTAAGGTGGCACAGGTGGAGACGGAGCTACAGCTGCTGCAGATTAAAATGTCAGTCTAAAGCAGTAAAGCAACGAGCTGCAATGAGACAGAAGAATGTGGCTGATCTAAGATGACATTTTGATTTTATAGTGTGTGTTACAGTTTCAGAAAAGCTGTGAAGACACCCTAAAACTCCTTTACTTTCCAAGAAAACATTTTTTATTCAGGCCAGACTCATTGTTTTCCATCACAAATATCACAGTTTTTCCATCTGCTCTTTTTCTGTTACTATAGTTTATGTTTGTTTGTACAATGATGAAGAAATATTGTTATATCCATTCCTCTGAAAGTCATCCCAGATAAACACAATAGATGAGGTGATCTCAGACTAGAGTTGTACGGTTAGGATTAGTGCTGTGCTGTGTGTACGGAGAACACAAGAGACACAACCCTTTTACCCCCAAGCACTAATTAACACAGCCAGAAATGACACCACATAAAAGTTGTGATCTGAAATGTTCGGTTGTGTAGATGTGGATGTTGTATTTAAATGGTCCACCTTAAACATGCTTCCTCTCCCTTGACATTTCTTTTTGTTCTTTTCTTAGTGTCTCAGTTCAGCAACAAGAAGGAAGAAAATCTTCTCATCTATTTAAGTATAAATACTTTAAAGTAAGCAAAATGTAACATTTGAGCAGGAGCTGAATAAGGTTAAAGCCGGACATCGAGCGGACCCCAAAGTAAAAAGAATAACAGGGTCAAACCAAGTGTATTTATTTATTTGACTTTTAAATCAAGAATGGGAGGATAGGGCCTCTTGAGATCAAACATCTTGTTTTTGAAACAGATTCAAACAAGAATCTGTTTACAAAAATCAACCACCAGATCTGAGCCAAAAAACAAGCCAAGTAAAAAATAAAAATCCAAACTAAAAAGGCGATACACATTTATGTGCGATCAAGCACAAAAACAAATGCACTTTGTCCAAAATGCACATTGCTGCATTGCCTGCATGTATTTTAATTGGATCCTAACCCCACCCTAATTACAGGATGCAGTCCCATCCAACTACCAGTCAGTAACCTGTCTCTCCACAACTTGAAAGTTCATATCAGGCATCAGCAGTTTTCATTATCTCCCCGTGCATGTGTGGGTTTTCTCCGGCTTCCTCCCTCCATCCAAAATAAGAATTAATAGGTTAATTGGTTACTCTAAATTGTCTCTAGACATGAATGTGAGTGGGTATGGGTGTGTGGTTGGGGCCCTGTGACAGACTGTCCACCTGTCCAGGTGTATCCTGCCTTCACCCATCAGTAGCAGGGTTAGGCTCCAGCAGCCCCATGACCCCAAAAGGGACAAAATGGTTTAGAAAATGGATAGATGGCTATGGATACCAACTCGGAAATTAGGGCACCATCAGTCACCTCCTCTACATGGATGACATCAAGCTATACGCTAAGAGCGAGCAGGACATTGACTCCCTGATCCACCAAGATCAACAGTACTGACATTGGGATGTCATGCGGGCTTGAGAAATGCAGTCGGATCGGATGGTGACACAGAGAGGCAAGGTAGACAAAACAGAAGGGGTCTCACTTCCAGAAGGAACAATAGCAGACATTGAGGACAGGTACAAGTACCTTGGAATCCCACAGGTAAATGGCAACCTGGAACAGACAACAAGGAAAGCTGCAACAACTAAATACCTCCAACGAGTAAGGCACGTCCTGAGAAGCCAGCTCAATGGCAAGAACAAGACCCGGTCAATAAACAGTCCTCATTGTGCCCAAAAAAAAAAAAAAAAAAAAAATCACCTGTTTTGTAGTATTCTGCTCTCTGATTGTGATTAACCGAGACCAATCAGCATGAACGCACCTGTTTATACCTGCATGGTTTTGTAGAGCCATTGAAGACTAAGAGTGTAATGATGATTGACATATAACAAGATCTCTCCATTCTATTAAGATCCTTTTGTTAGTGTTCAACCATCCATCTCCACCTCCAACCACCAGAGGGAGCTCTTGCCAGAGTACTGACGGTCCCTGATCCCCGCCTCTACTACATCTCCCATGAGCCATTGCTCTCTGGTGCAAGTCGTCCTCAGCTGCTTCTCCTCATCTCATCAACCACTCTGTATATGTTTCACTCTCCAACCACTGCTCAGTGCGAAGTCTTGTTTAGTTAGCTAACAGTCTGAGCGTACCTCTTTTTTCTTATTTGACTCCTGCATGTTAATTCCCCCTCTGCCTTGCTCCTTGTGTTTGACCCTTGCCTGGTTACATCGCTCTGCCTTCTCCCTGTCTGTTTATGTCACCATTAAATTACGTTTGCATATGGATCCAAACGCCTCAGCCTCTTTGTCATACATACGAATCAAATTTGAAAGCAAATTTTAACCAGGTTTACAAAGCAGAAAATATCAATATTCTTGAATTTAAAAAAATAGAAACAATAATTTGATTTTGCAACAGACATTTTTATTTTTTCATAGCAATTTAGGAAGTTTTTTTTTTTTTCTTCAGAAGCGTGTATTTTCTAGATTACATCAAAACCTGTCTTAACCTCGAAACATGACTTTTATGACGGTTCAGATTCTATCTGAAAGTGAATAGTGGATCAGAAATCTGAATGAAAGAAGAACTACCACATTTAAACATAGATTACACTGTCTACCTGTGTGTCTGAGTGGATTCTTATTTATCCAGGTGGATTCCATTTAAGCGGACAATAAAAAAGCAGCCAATTGGATTTGTTACTGATTTTTGCATTGTTGGCAGAGTAAAAAAGAAACATATTTTTAGTAAGGATTTTAATATTATTACATCCATGGTTTATTAGATATTTGTGAGGATTAGGGGGTGTTAAATTTATACTAAATCAATGCTTGTGCATTTTCTTATTTATGTGTATATAAAAAATAAAGAAACTAAAAAATTTAATGTTTTTAAGGTCTGCACCTACAAGAGAGCCTGAATGTAATTCTATAGAAATGTGAAGATATGAAACTATATGCAATGTAGGAAGAGTTTCATCTTCATTGCAAACACCGATCTTCCGTGCTGGGGGGGGGGCAGTGAGAGATGTCTTCACAGTGGGTGGCTGGGGGGTCAGTTACGGCAGAAAGGTTCCCTTCTTTTAGGACCAGAGCCACTGCCTCAGTACATGCAGTTTTAGCAAAGGCGTTCCGGCCTCTATCTTTTCCTCTTTTGTCTGCTGTCCTGGGGTGAGTGAATGGGAGGTTGGGCCTTAGACAAAAGGCAGATCATGGGCCTATTGGGGGGGACAAATAGGCTTAGTTTGGGTAATGGCACTCAAAAAGAAAAGGGAGGTTGTGAAAGTATTCAGGATCACCTAGACCGGAATGGGAGGGCAGATGAACTGCTGGGATGACTGGCTGAGATTCCCACCCCACACATCCTCTGTGACAACAGTGTATTTGTTTGGGGTTTTGTATGTCTCAGTGTACATGTTTTTGTTTTTGTTTTTTTTTTTGGAGTGGGGGGGAGGGGGGTGAAGAGGCATAAACTGTTACATGAAATTCCAAGGAATTTTTGTTTGTGAATGTTGTCTGACCAAAACGCAGACAAAGGATTTTAAAACAGGTAAACATTTCCTCTGCGCCTTTCCATAAACAGAAGGTAAATGAAAATATTATTACTCCTAGACCTCTCAAGTTAGCATTTTTCAATGTCAGGTCTTTAGCAGAAAAAAACATTTTTAATTAATGATTTTATCACTGAGAATAAAGTGGATTTTATGTTTTTAGTTGAAACCTGGTTAGATGAAAATATTAGTACAGCTGTTTTCAAAGAGTCAACACCTCCCAATTATGGTTTTATCAGTGAGAAAAGAACAAGCAGAAAGGGTGGTTTGACGAAGAGGCTGAGACGTTTGTATCCATATGCAAATGGTTTAATGGACAAGGGCAAGACATAAGCGTGGTCAGAGTCCAGGCGTGGGTCGAGGGAGGAGGCAGGAAGGAAACCGAAG
>NC_050524.1:32578174-32594719 GCF_002922805.2 Oryzias melastigma | reverse complement strand
CTTTCTGGCATGATTGTTGCCAGGTTTGATTTTCTTCTGCAATATACAAATATTGCCTCCAGTTACTGTACATGTATGCATGTAGTTACTTCACTTGGCCACTGGGAGGCGCAGCTGTTCTGTGTTTGGTCTGATTTTCATATTTTGAATTCCATGGGTTTGGAATTTAATGGACAGTCGCTGTGTTTTTGGGGATTGGGATTTTTTTTAATTTCTATTACTCTACGATTTAAAAATAACTAATACAATCCATTTTTGAAGATGTTTGCCACTAAAATACTCAAAAGTTCCATCCATCCATTCATTTTCTGAACTCGCAGTAACCCTTTTGAGGTTACTGTAGGATAGCAAAGGTGGGATACACCCTGAGCAGGTTGCCAGTCCTCTGAAGGACAATATAACCACACCTGAGTGACAATTTAAAGTCTTCGATTAACCTGTGAAGCATGTTTTTGGATGGTGGGAGAAAAGAAATCACTTTAACATGAATTTGAATTTAGATAGATCAAGTCTAACCCTGAGGAGAACAGAGTTTTACAGTCAAATGGTAGTTTGAGTTCTGTATTGATCAAGTGACTTTACACTGGATTTTACTCTATGAGCCTGATACATGCATCACCATTGTCACTAGTGTGAACTTCTATTAAATCATTGTGCCTTAAAACATTACTAACTCCTGTTTCACCCTCACAGAGTTTTAAAATGGACACTTTCAGACTATAGCAGCGTAAAGCCGAGTTGAGTAAACATCCTGGTGTTAGTAAAGCTTCTTTTCTGTCACTATAAGTTGTATAACAATTAACTGACTAAATCAAATTGATTTATGTTCCTACAATCCAACCAGATTGATCTGTCTGAGGCAAGTTGTTAATCAAATCGACATTTTATATCATTATAAAATCATTTCAAATGAGTTTAATTTACTATAACGTTAAATTAACAAAGTGACATCACAGCACACCACATGTGATGGCAGTAAAAAATGATCAACCATCATTACAGTCCAATGTGAGAAAACACTTTGAATTCACCAGTCAGTCACAAATGGCAGCAGAAAAACTACAACTATAAGTTTCATTTGCTACAGTTGTGGTCTTTTGAACACTGCATCAAACAAACTTTAAAGAGGTACTTAAAATATACATAAATGTCTTTTTTTGATTGAAAATCTTTTGATTTTTTATTTTTTGTATACATTTTTTAAAGGTTTTCACAGTTGAAATCTAAATTAATCTCCTAATTTTAAAAACATACGACAGATTTGTATTATCTCCTCACTTCAGAATGAAGCACACCCTTCTTTTTTTTTTAGTTATTATCTTGGACTTTGTTTGGATTTTGTACCCTATAGTAAATTGGGGCCTCCGAAATGTTGTTCTGGACATCATTGATCCTGAAAAACACTAAGTAACACAATTCAGTCTCGTGAAAAATGGAGGTAATCTGTTTCTGATGATGAACAAAATGATGCTTACTCACTGATGAAGATTAGCAAACACAGTGTTTGCCTCGATCGAACCACTAGGTGGCATCAAATGCCTGATAATCTTACTTTGACTTGTCTCTCCTAAAGGAAACTTCAGTCTGTCATAGTGGAGAAAGTGAGCATTAATGATCTGGTTGACACTCGTGTCCTGTGCACCTGATGGAGACTCAGGTGTTCCACCTGCAGAGATCAGGCAGGACGTCAGAGCTCATCATCGGCACTGGAACCACACACGCCACAGTGGGATTCTAGAAGAGATAGTTTATAAAGTCTCACCTCACCAGTACGGATCCAGTGCAAACTATAAAGTAAATGATGATTCTTTTTTCCTCTACCCAGACAGACCTGTCTCTGTTCATGAAAGAATTCAAAGCATTGCCTTGCTCATGGGTTTCTGCTTTAAGGCACATCCAGACAAGACCAACGCTTTGTTGTGTATGGCTTTAAAAAGATAAACGTTTGTGACTTATAACAAACCACTTACACAGTCAACAATGAATGTTATGTTCAAAACCCGCAAGAGGCAGCTGACTATGAGGTCACACTTTCCATATCATTCATTATTTTCCAAGGAGCTGAGAAATCCCCAGAAGGCTGAAGAGTCTTCCTGCTTTATCAGAGGATCAGTGAACGGCCTTCGATCATGAGCCACAGTCTGCAGCAAACCAACATCTGCTGCTCCTCGTGTCCGACGATGGCAGGCAGCGCTCTGGGGATCCTTCGTTTATGTCCTGGTTATAGTCCAGAACTCTTTTAGTGATCCTCTGGGGATCCACTGGTGATATTTTAGGGATTCTAAGGTGATCCTTTTGTGGTGATATATTTATTTATTTTTCTTAATCCTCTGGTGTCGATCCTTTAGTGATCTTCTGGTGATCCTCTGGCAATCTTCTGGTGGTCCCCTTGTGATCCTTTGGTTATCTTTTTGATGATCCTCTGACAATCATTTGGAGATCCTCAGGTGGTCTTTTGTTGATCATTTGTCAATCTTTCGGTGGTCTTCAAGCAATGTTTTGGTGATTCTTTGGTGGTCCTGCGGCAATTTCTCTTGTGATCCTCTGACAATACTTTTGGTGATCCTCAGGTAATCTTTAGTTGTTCTTCTGGCAATCTTTCAGTGATCATCTGGCAATGTTTGGGTGATTCCTTGGTGATCCTCTGACAATTTCTGTGGTGATCCTCTGGCAATCCTTTGGTGATCCCCTGACAATTCTTTGGTGGTCATCAGGTCATCCTCTGGTGATCATCTGGTGATCATCTGGCAATCTTTTGGTGATCCTTAGGTGGTCTTTTGTTGATCTTCTAGCAATGTTGTGGTGATTATCTGATGATCATATGATGATCTTCAGGTGATCCTCAAGTTATCTTTTGTTGATCTTCTGGCAATCTTTTGGTGTTCCTCTGGTGATCCTTTGATGATCTTCAGGTGATTCATTGGTAATCCTCTTGATCCTTTGGTGATTCCTTGACAATCCTTTGGTGATCCTTTGGTGATCTTTCAGCGATCATCTGGCAATTCTTTGGTTATTTTCTGATCATCCTTTCTTCACTCACTGCCTGAGCTGAACCTACCATCAGATGAAGGTGGATGAAAATAACTGAAAATCGTTAAATGTAGTACTTAATTCTTTTGAATCAGAATTTGGATTCTTATTAAAGACCCACGCTGCTTTATTAAATGTTATTGATTCGTGGGCATCTTAAAAAAGATTATCTGACACCAGATTCCATAACACACAGGACCTGATGAGTCATTGCTGTGAAAGATTCCTCCTGTCTGTTGAAGTGGGATCTGTTCTTGTTTTAGCTT
This sequence comes from Oryzias melastigma, assembly GCF_002922805.2. NCBI lineage: Eukaryota > Metazoa > Chordata > Actinopteri > Beloniformes > Adrianichthyidae > Oryzias > Oryzias melastigma. The sequence continues at coordinate 32,591,423 of NC_050524.1, read as the reverse complement.
TAGCTGCTGTACTGAAACACTACAGAACAAAGTAAAAAACGCTCAGCTACAAGTTATCTTTCGGTTTATCAGACAATAGTTAAACTTGTTCATGGACTTGGAATTTTTTATTTAAAAAATCAGGTTAGTTTGAACAACTTTTTGATAAACTTCTGTTTTTTTCAAAGTAGTTTGAAGGAAATACAATTTTTTTTCTTGCTTCTTTTGTTTGTAAACATCTTAAATATATTTTCTTTAGGTTCATGTTTCAGTTTTTGTTTGTAGAAGAATGAGAACATTAAAAATAAATCAAAAATAAAAGAAAAAACTTTTTTGGCTGATTTTTGCATTTATTGTACTTGATCTTTTTTATTATATTGGATGGATGGATGGATTTTCAGTCTAGAAATTTTTCATTAAAAACAGCCAAACAAATTAGTTAAATATGCTAAAAAAATCTTAGACCACTTTCAGAAAATCCTGCTGATTCCAAAAAAGATTTATTGATTGATTTCATCCATTTAAGTTCATTTATTTACAGGACTACTTCAATTTTGGCACAAAAACAAAAGAAACATACATTCATACAGTCAAGCGTACCTTCATATAAACTAGTTTGTACAACAGTATTAGTGTGCGGCGGGATTCATGCTTTCCTCTCCAGAGCCGGACCGTCTCCGTGCCGAAGACAGTGCAGCGTTTACAGTAACTCAAACTCTCGTCTAGACTTCAGATTCACAGAGGAAGTGTCTGCGTTGCATAAACTGTGCAGTGCATAAATACCACAAGAACAGCTAAACAAATTTAAATATAAAGCTGAAAGTGTACAGGTTCAGAAAACTTAGAAAACAGAAATATTGATCCGTCGACTTCAAAAAACAACAAAAAAGTGCAATTCTGCAAAGAGAAGCTCGACCTGCAGAAACTGTTGATCTGTTTTGAGAGAAAAAGGCCTTTAAGGTGTCGTAATCCTGTGCAACTTTTCCCAAAAGGCTGGTTAAATAAGTAGCTTTTCCTTCTCAGAGTCTCAACAGGCCAAATAATTCAACAATTACATCACAAATAAGACTAACAATAAAAGCTTTGCAATGTTTTGTTCACTTACACTTACGATGGTCCTCTGTACTTTGGTCCATTTTGTTGGACTGTAGTCTTCATATTCTTTTCTTTGATTTCCTGGTTTGGTTGAACTTTTTTTTTTTTTAAAGGACAGAAAAGTCCTGGAAATTCACAACGCTCTTACAAACCCACAGTAGACTCAAAAGGAGAGCAAAGCTGTTCCTCCTTTTAGTGTTTTAAAAAAAAAAAAACACTTAAAAAAAGTTGTCATAGTCTGAACGTTATGGTCACGTTGCAGCTTCTTCTCAGCGTTCAGTGTTCCTCTATTCTTTGATCCCAACTCCAGATGAGACAGAAGCTGGAACGAGTTCAGGCAGAGGTTTCAGGGAGAATATTCCCTTTAGAGGGCGGAGGAGTCCCAAAGGCCAAAGCGATGAGGGCAGAGTGAGGTCAGTGGAGGTCACGGTGGGCGAGTGCCGTCCCCTTCACCGCGTCCCCCCTGCTGTCCCCCCTCCCTGTGCGCCGCGCTCACTCGTCTGGCTCCTCTCAGTCATTTGATCCGGTGTCGGACCAGCGAGGACTCGTCTGTGATCTCCCCGAAGCGGCCCCGGCGCCGGCAGGGCAGCAGCAGCAGGAGCAGCAGGATGACGAGGATCACGGCGCAGACCGCCATTAGGGCGTAGGAGATCACCCACAGGAGAGGCTCCTTCGGCACCCCGCTGGAGCAGTCTGCTGCCACATCTGCCGCCGAGAACGGTCCTGCGATCTCTGACAGAGCCACGTCACCGTTCACTGAAAGAAAAAAAAAAGCCCAGATTGTTTATTTACTGCTACATCTATATGTATCCTCTTCTGTTCATTTAAGATCATCCACAGCTGTTGGGATTGATTTTCCCAGCATGCTTAGGGATTAGTTAGTAGCCTTCCAATCTCAAGCCTTCATCTTGGGTCCATCTGCTTCAAGAAAGTTTCTTTAATGATCGACAACAGAATTTTGGTACCATCAGGAAGCCCGTCCCAAAGACTGCACAGTTTCCCCCGCCATGACCTAATGCAGCATATGACCGTCCTTTCTGCTTTGTCTGGAGGCGTCTGGCATACTTTCCATTGTGATGTGCATGCCAGAGACACGTTTTTAAATAAAACAAGGATTTTAACACATAATAAAGTTAATGAACTGGGTTCAGACTGGTTTGTATTTACACATGAGTCGTTTGGACATTTTCTACGACAAAACTGAACATAGTATGGTAACTACCTGGAGGAAATGTTAACTTTGTGTGTCTCCTTGATCGATATTGTTCAATATTTACAACTGAAGAATGGAAATTTAGAACAAAAATGACTTGAAAATTAGATTCTCTTTAATTTTAATGAAATATTCGACCATCACTGATGGATACAAAAAGGGGAAGCTTACGGCTCCTCAAGACTGAATTCAATTACAATTCAGGAGATAATGATTCAGTTATGAAAAGATTTAATTATGAAACAACTTTCAATGCATCCCAGATCTGCTTTTTTAACGTTTCTCTTTAATACAAGACATTAAACTATTATTACTTACTTTTCTCCACCAAAGTGCATTTTTAAGTAATACAAAATAAGCATGCTAGTTTAACTTTCACTGAGAACATTAAAATTCTGAAATGTAACATTTTTCATTTGATAATCAAAAATCTTTCTATAACAGAGTATTAGGGCCAGTTTATAAACTATTTATTTATTTTACGACTTTAAACCTCATGAATTTACAAGAATAAAATCGTGTATTTATGACTTTACAAGTTTAGGGCTAAATTGAAGACTTTTTATTTTCGTAAATTCAAAAGTTTTTTCTAATTAATTTACAAGAAAAAAATTTGTAATATTACTTTTTGTTTGTTTGGTGGCCCCGATACTCCATTGTATCTTTCACAGCATCAAAAAGGAAAAATGTTCCCTGAACTCAACAACCTTAGATAAGTTAGTGTTAAGTTTTATCGTTCAGCTTTAATGAAACCCTCTTTAACTCAAGTCAAACTAAATGAGTTAGCTGCAGGTTGTGATTTGGTAAATTTGTTGTGTTCCCTACATATTCAATTTTGGTGTGGAATAACTTGGTGTGGAATGACTTTTATCCAATTGACCCTCGACACTGTGAAAGCCAAAATGCTTCCAAAGGGTCGCTTTAAACAAAGTCGCGGGCCGTCAGATGATGAGATCTGGAATGTCAGCCATGTTTGTGTGCTCTTCAAAAATATCAGAGTGAAAAATGTTTTGTTTAGTTCTGCTTGTTCCTTTTACTTTAAGTCATATACATTTTTTTATCATAGATTATTCAAAATTCATAAAACAATTTAAAATCGTTTATGGATCATAATTGATGCATCTAATAAACATTTCCCCCCATCACTAAAAACAACAAAAACATTGACATTAGAAAATGTTACATTGAACTCTAATGAAAAAATGAAGGGAATCAAAATAATAATGTCTTGAATATGCTTCTTTTTTTTCCAGGCACCATGACTTTAATCTTGTTATGATAATCTATGTTACAAAAGCGGAAAAAAACAAATAATAAACAAAAACTTAAGGTCAAATTAGATATCTATTAAAATGATCTAAATGTTGGGATCACTTCCATAGACAGAATCAGGAAGGATCTGGTTCCTCACCTGCACAGCTGCTTAGAGCGAAACCCAGCCTCTTGTGAGCGCGATCAAAAACCACATAGAAGCCCTCCATGACCGTGGCACCAATCACCAGCCCGTTAGCAGAAGAAGACACTCCAAAGCGGAAGCAATCGAGCATACTTTCCTCGTCTGTGATTGGCTGGATGTACAGCTGTAAATGGGACAGACATTTAGGATGTGCGGCGCTGACGGCGAGGCCGACGGTTTTGTGTGGTTCTACCTGAGGCAGGATGGTAATGCGGAAGGACTGGCTGGTGTTGGTGGCTCTAAGGTATATGGACAGCTTGGGGAAAAACCTCCAGGGGGTCTCCCCCTTCATCCAGCACGCGAGCTTGGTGCCTTCCCAGAAGCCCGAAGAAAACTCTTGGATCTGAAATCAAAGAGAAAAGAGAGGGAGGGAGAGAGAGAGACAAAGAGATGAAGGAGGACAGGCAGGGAGGAAGATAAAAAGAGAGAAGCAGAAGGTCAGTACAGCACTGAAACGCGGTTTGATGTTTTTTCTTCACCCACATGGGATTTCTCTGCAAGGATCTGGGTACATTAAGAACAAAGGATCAAAATAAACCTTGAGAAGTGTTTGTGTGCAGCTCTAAGAGAGGGTGAAAGTGCACAAAAGTGGCCCTAAAATGACAAACCAAATGCATTTATTTAATGTTACTGATAGAAAGGCGGCGTTTGTGCATGGCGCACATTCATGTACTCTCATGAATAGACTTTAGATACTTGAAAGCCGCGTCCTTGAAGAGCGAGCGCCGCTCTCGCTCCAACTGCACGCTTGGTTCGCCGTCTGGGAGGAACGTACCAGAGAGCTGCGCGTGATGGCTTCCACCACCGCATTGAAGACCTTGACAGGAAGTCGCAGCATCGTGGTCCCGCTGTCAACTATAGCTTTATCCATGTTATACTGAAGAAGGAGTCAAAGAAAAGAGCAGTGAGTCTCACTTCAACAGGCTCCTATAGAAGACCTTCAGCAAACAGAATAAAAAATGAGGAAGTTCTATCTGTAGACAAACCAGATTCCTCAAATCTCGTTCCAGTCATGGGTTTAACCTTGACACACTCGTCCCATCAAAACACAATAGTTTCTAATGTACGAGCGGTACTTCCCGAGTCAGAACTTTCATCATTTTATCAGCGACTCTGACAAACCAATTTACCTCTTTGCAGTCCAGATTGAGATTTTGGTCACCGACCTCCAGCTTCAGAACCTCCACCTGGTAGTACCACTCCTCTACAATGGGGGTGTACCACACCGACCCTCGATACAGCGTCGGTTCAGCCCCACCCATTATCTGCAAAAGGAAAAAGAAAAAGTTTATCTTGCTTGGATCTCAGCTCAGATTCAGACAGGCCCTAAACCTATAGGATCAAGCTGACAAGTGTCTACATCTTTCATGTGACTCGTCAGAGGGGGATGCAAACTGAGACACGCCAAGGTCAAACTCATAAACAGAGACAGACCTGCTCCCAGCAGGATGCTAGCTTAGCTTAATTAGCTGCTCTGTAATGGGTTTGAGCATCCAAGGAGGAAATACACTTACAAAGAGAACACCGGCTGTTAGGCTCTTACACTTCACAACCATGTTGGTTTTAACTGAGCTTTACACTAAAAACTCTTTGGAATATTCTGGTCTCTGGAGCTTATTATTTTTTATTTATTTAATAGGTATAACTTAATCAGATGTGGATTTTTGATCTGGTAAATGACAGATTTTTAACCCTCTGGAACCTGGAGTCTAAAACTCAGTTTTTGTCTATTTTTGAATTCACCTCTGTATTTTCAATTTGAAAGACTACATGCATGTTTATTTGGTATAATTTTAATCAGTACAACCTCTCCTATGTGACACTACCTTTATTTTGTCTTTTTTCCATGTTGTATTCACACACTAGACATAAAGTCATACAAAAACAGAAAATTCTGTCTGGAAAAATGGGACTAATTTTGCTGTGGAAACCCAAAAAATGTTTAATGAACTGTTTTTACAACACAGAATGAAGGTTTTAGGTGTATTCTCATTAAAAAAAAAGTAGAATAAATTTAGTCAACAGACTAATCAACACATTTAATTTTATTTTAAAATTAAATTAAAAAAATTCAGATGAAATTCACAGATTCCTTATTGGGCCACATATGAACAGTTTCTGTTGATAGAAGAACAAATTATGTGACCTTTAATATGTTGTCATACAGACAGTAATAGTACTTCAGTCTGTCTGGGTGGCTTCAGCTTCATGGCAGCTCAAAAAATAAGAATTTCTCTCCTAAGAGCACTACTGTCCATTTGACATTTTTTCTGGGATTCTATTTTTTTCTTTTTTATTCTATCTTTTCCAGCTTTTTCTTTTTCATCATAAATTCTCCTTGTTGTGTTTGGAAGGAATAATAAAAAGGTTATAGAGAGAAGTTTGATCCAGCTGGATTTCAGACAGACTCAGCTGGATTCTGCACTCAGGTGGGGAGGTGTCTGTCTGCTCTGTTGCTTGACTCTCGTAACAGTGGTGAGTAGGACTTTCATTGAGAAACAGAATTTCCATGATTTTTTGACAATGTCAGTGGTGGTTGTTGTTGTAAACTCATGCTGGATACCATCCCAAAATAAAATTATGATTAGTTTCCTCCTTGTTGGTGTCCGCTTTCTTATAGCGGACAGCTCTGTTTCGCTCCGCCCCCACCACGGGCGTGCTCCCCTGAATTGAAGCCGTCAGATCAAAGTTTGTCTTCCGCCTTATTTATTAAAATAAAAGATTGATTTTGCCCAAAAACTACAAATAAGAGACGTGCAATCACAGATCAGTGCGTTATTATTAGATCCACAAACTGCTAAGAAATGTAAAAAAATATTAATAATAAACAATACCAAATGTGATAAATGAATAAAACTAAAGAGTCATGCTACTCACAAGACTGCCGCCTGGAAGGTCTGCTGTGCTGCTTCCTGACAGTCCTGCTCCACACATCTGGAGGGAAAAGACATCTGGAATTCCCAGCTGTTTTACCACAGAGTTGAAGAAAGGCTCCACAGATGAATCCGGCTGAATGAGGGTCAGAAAACGCAAAGCATTGATTTAAACTTGGCTTTAGAGGCAGGTTGCCGAGAATCACAGGGAGACTTTGGGTTCTGTGGGGCCACACCAGAGACTGAGACCTGGAGCTTGTCAATCAGCACCAAGGTTTATGTGTGTATGTGAGGAGTTGAAAAGATGACATGATTCCCGATTGCAGCCATGACTACAGATCCCTGCTCCCCTGGGGTATGGGGTCAAATGTGGAGACCATAATTTTACACTTGGGTGAGGCAACCATTGGTACTTTAGAGCATTTCTATTGAATATTAAAGCTGATCTCTCAGGAGATATCAATGTGGAAATACCAGCTCTTCCACATGCAGCACCCGAGCCTGACCAAAGGTGACTGAAATGAGGGACTGTTGCAGTGGCGCTCATGCTGAAGGACATTAAGAGTTTTATGTTTCCATCTTTCCATTTAAAATGAACAAGTCTAGATTGTATATATATTGGTGGGGAATAAATTATGCTGAGCGTTTAAGTAAAACACAAAGGAAGTACACATGCGGACTGCTCAAAGATAAATCTGTGCTGTTGTCACGTGGAATGCAGAGATAAGAGTGTCCAGATCGGAACGCAGATAAAGACTTATCCGGAACAAAAAAGCATGTGTTGCAGACCCAGGAAATTATGCAACGTAGTCAGATTTACTGGATGAAAGCGGAATTGATCAGGAGAACTCTTCACTTTTGGTGAGACTCATTTTGTGCAAATGAGATGAAACTGATTCCATCCCCTTTGGTGAATCTTGGAGGGACCTAAATACAAACCAGTAGCAGAGGTTTTATAGGAAACGATGATTCCAACCTGACATGCACTGGTCTGAATCCTCCTATTACTGTTTTATACAGGGATGGGTTGATGTCATTTTTTCCAGCAGATACTGCCAACCGATATTTTCAATGAAACTGTGGCCGATAGCCGATATTTGCCGATATCGAAATTTAGGTGTCTACAATAACATCAAGTTTACTTTTGCTTTTTGTTTCTTCATAAGAAATGCACAACTTTTCTTTTACTATACAATCACATTATACTTGACCTTTTTAATTCAGACCATTTACTGACTGTTAGATGTAACTGTAAATCATAAGCTTTCCATTGCTGCGGATCTATTAGGAAGAACATGAAAACAGAACAATTACTGACTATGACTATAAACAGAAGCTTCTCAGTGCCCAAGGATCTATTAGGAACAAGTATCCATGTCAAAACTCAAGTGTAACTGAAACAGTCCAAATATTATTGGTTGATTTTTTTAGTATTGGTCAGAAACCGATAAACTCAAGTTATGCAAATATCGTCCAATACTGATACTGATGCTGGCACAGATACATCTCTCATCCCTAGTTTAATACATACATCTCTTCATATAGATTTAAGAAAATGTAATTTAAAACCATTGACTGTATACGAGGACTGCACCAAGTGAATGTGACATCACCCATAGAAAAGAGTTTACTTCTGGCTCCTATGAAATTCAGTCAATTCAGTTGCCATTTTTTCACAATAAGGATGCCGCCATGTTGGAGCCAGACATCCTCAGTGATTGAGCCAAGATTATATGAGCCATTGTTTTGATGGAAACTACTTTTGCCAATCAGGAGTGAGCTTGTTGGAAGGCCACACCCCTTCCATTTGAAAGCGTGCTATCTGAAATCTTTGAACGTTTTGAACGCTTGACGTGAACGCAATAAGACACCACATACTTTTATCCAGGCACCTGATTGGCCAGCTTAAAACTTAAATTTATAACACCAATAATTAAAAATGTAGTACAGCAAGAATGGTATTTCGACAAACATAATGACTAACAAATAGCTGTTTATTTCTCAATAGAAATCTAAGGGATTTTGGTCCCAGATGTCATATACAGTTGATACAGTCGATGAGTAAAACCATGGGGTGTTATTCAGATCGATGCTTAACCTATGAAGAGCCAGTTTAACATTTGGTGTGACATCAGTTTGTTTACACTTTTCATTGGATGTGTGTGTTCTAAGTTGGCTTTGTCATTTTCAGTAAACAGTGGATGATCACTTCAAATCCAGCAATTCAGTCGTTTCTGAAAAACACAGGTGTGAAGGAGTCTCACCCGTGCCAGGGCGGGATAGGCCATTCCCAGGATTCCCTGCCAGTTGATTCCGAGCAGGAAGAAGCCATCAGAAGACAGAATGGCAGCAATGTTAACAGTGATGGTTCCATTTGGGCCTTTGGGGATGGAGACGTTGTCGATGCCTAGTTCGCCTTCCCAGTTGCCTTGTGTGTACCTGACAGCCACAGAACGGTCGAGGGCCTGGAAGGAGCTGGACCTAAATGTACCAGGAGAAGGCAAAGCTTTTCAAAAATGCTAATTAAATTGGAAAAACTGAACAATTGATGCCAAACTAGCGACAATTTCAGTGTAACAACTCCATAGTCCTTTTGAGAAACAATTTCCTAATTCATTTTTTTCAGCAACTGTATGTTTGGAATTGTTCTTTCCTTAATTTTCTTGAGTCAGAAATGACCAGCAACAACGCCATTGGTTGTTGTTACTGATTGATTGATAAAACAATTAGAATGTGACATTTCATGCAGTTTTTCTCAAACACCAAACATGGAAACACTAAAGTTGTCAATGATGTAGTTCCTTAATTGACCACTAGGGTAGAAGTTGCAGAGTTCTCCATTCACCCCATTTCAAAGGGTCCAATTTTACATCCACACCAAAAAATAGCAACACATTTTACTTTGTCCCCCTCCAGCAGTCATTTTCAACAGGTTGTTAAGCTGAACGGAGTCTGGTCAGGGTCCCACTTCAGAGATAGACGTCAGAGATCATCTGTCCAGTATTTACACAACAAAAACAAACAACAAGTGACTTCTAGCAAAGTTTATTAATTCTGACATTTTTCTCTTTGCCTCATGTTCCCAACTAAACAGAAGTTGATGAACTTTTGTTACTGAGATGAGCAAAATCTGAAAAATCCCCCCAAATGTCAATAAAAGTATCCCACAGCACAAACCGTTAACACGCACCTCTAACAGAGGCTCAAAGCTAAGCAGTCGGGCAGACTTTGACGGTTAATCTTTAACCTTCTGTTTCCATGTTTTGTTAAAGGTTTGTTTTACCTGACATGGACCGTGGATGTTGACTGGCAATATTAATATAATCTGAAATGTTTTGTCCTTTATTGTCTCTATTAGACATGTGATAATATGATGCAAAATGATTTCTGATAAACACTTTCTATAACAAGTCAACTGCAGGGTTCCTTTGTTTATTGTAACTTTAAAAGAGCGTCATTCCTCACTCTTCTTTATTTATTATGTTTATTTAGCCTCAAAAATACAATTTTCATACATAAATATTGTATCAATTATATTAAAAATGAAGTCATATTGGAGCACGATGGTTGCCAAGTAAAAGGGAAAAACCACCAACTACTTTTAAAAAATAGTTTCCCTTTTGGCTAATTTCTGAAAAAATAAAGTAATTATTGATTTGTTTATCAAAATACAAAACTGATCTAAGTGAGTGTGAGTGAACTGCAGTTGTATTGTGTACATGATGACAGGTCTGTATCTGGAGATTTTTGGAGACACCAGGTATGTTTGCTATATTTGAGTGCGTGTGTGGACAGGCCCCGCCTCTTTAGACTAACATTCACACCTGAAAGTAATGATGATGAACCTCCACCAACTTTTCTTCTTTTACGTCCGGTCCAAAAAAAAAAAAGAAAACAAATATAGGGAAGTCCTGATCCAATTACATGACCAAGAAATCGTGCCCGATCACGTGGTTGGTGACTTAATCTGTATCGAAAGATGTCTCCCGATCAGTATTGGATATTTAGTTTATTCTTATTATAATCCGCTCTTAATGTTTTGAGCTTATTATTCCTTATAAATACTCCACTAGAAGTCTATATGTCATGAACAGATCACTGGCAGCAGCTCAAGCAAGAGGCTAACAAAAGCAGTGCAGTCAAGCAGTGAAATGTTCAATAACCTTTTTAAAAATGACTTAAACTGCCAGCAAGTGTCTATTAGTTTCTCTTAACGCAAAAAACCAACTTAAAAATGCATTTCAACAGTAAAAAGTTTTATTTATTTATTTATCTTTTGTTAAATAACGTTAATCTCTCCCCCTGCTTCCAACAGACAGCTACACAGCAGGTGCTAACTGCTAAGTGCTAGCTCCATGATTTAATCACTTAGGACCCGAGGTGTTCTTTGATATGCCTTTGTTTTTCTGAGAGAAATAAAAGTGACAACTTGAGGAGTAAAAGTCTTGAGAAGCAAAAAATATATAAATAATCTTAAAAGAAAAAAGAAAAGTTTAATTGTTCTAATGATACCAATCATGAAAACTCATCATCATATTTATGCTACAACAAAATCATTATTAATTTTTAAGAATTTCCAATAAAGATATGAATCCCATTTAATTAAAAAAGTTTAATACTTCTAAAGATCTTAAAGCTAAAGTCACTAAACTTTCAGCTCTTATCTGTTTGTTCAGCTGTTGAACAGGACAAGCAAAAAAAAAAAAAAAAACGGATTTAAATTACAGGGAAGAGACAATTCTAAAACTTCTTGGTGCTTGTTACTTACAGGTCAGTGTTGAAGTAGTGAGTAATGTACGGGTGTGGAGCGGCAGCGATGGCAAAGTTGCTGCTGCCGGTATCCAGTAGGATGTTCAGCTGAAACACAAGGAAGAGTTTGCTTAAACAAACAAGAACCTCCCTTACCAGTCAACCTACTGAATAAAGCACACAAAAGACGACGCACAAACCAGACAAAAAAGAAAGCTGAGACTATAACTCAAAAAATCTGACTGTTTAAAGATTAATGTAATAATACCTTTACAAAAAAAGATATAAAAGTAAAACAGAAAAACTAAAATGAATTGGAAAGCAGTACGATTAAAAAACAAAATAAGAAAAAAATCATTGAGATAAATGTATTTATGTATTTTCTTTAGTTGTCATCATTGTATTTGAACACACTGCAGCCAGATCTTCACACCATTCTGAAAAAGATCATTATGCTATTTAGAAACATTTAACTTAGTGTTTAGCAGCAGCAATAACACACATTTATATCAACTTGATCTAACTTTACTGCATTAGCATTGCTGTCAAGCAAAAAAGAACAACCCTCTGACTGACATAATGATCTTATAACGTTTGATTTGTGAGAAAATTAGCCTCCAGCAACAACAACGGCATCAGTCATTTGGGCATCTGTCAGATCCTGAACAGCCAAGACTCACTGACGACACTTTGGATGATTTTTCAAGCCATCAAGTCAGATCAAAACCAGTCTGGTAACTCCATCACTCTCACAGGAGAGCGGAGGCCTTGTTAACCCTTTAACACCTGAGGCATCGCCTGTAACGCTTAAAAACAAAATCTTTAATATAGTGTAACTTTTCAACAGTTAGCATGATCAACACAACTCCAGCAGATTTTGAAGGAGAAAAGTGGTGTCAACGGTTGAAAAGTTACAGTAAATCAAAGAACATACCACTGGAGCTCCGGTGTTAAAGGGTTAAAAAGGGGTCAAGCATCTAACAGATGATAGCTGTTCTGCATGAACATTCATTCACGCAGAGGTTCTTCAACAGAGTCACATGACAAAAAACTGCAAGAATCAGTGAAATCAGTTGTTGGCTGTTAATATTAGACAGGAAAATAAGTTAAAGTGGAAAAGCTGCATTACCTGCGATAATGCTATTGTGAATGCTTTTGGCTGAAAGTAGTCGCTGAAGATGCTGACAATTTACTTTAACTGCTGAAGGGATTTGCTGAAAACGCAAAAGCTTTGTATAATGTTAAATTTGCTAAAAGACTGGAAATTTAATTAAAGAACAATGAAAGTGTGCTTAAGTTGACCTAAATTTCAGAAAAAAAATGTACTAAAATTGTTTAAAAATCCCTAAAACCCGACAATTTAGCAAAAATATTTAACGTGAGGCTTAAATATGAGTTAAACTACAAATTAGCCTAAAAAACCTCAGTAGATGCCAAATTAGACAAAAAAGCTAGAACATTGCTTAAATACTACTTAAATAGCCTAAAATTCCTCAGTAAACTTAGTCAGTCAAAAACGTCTGTTGCTAAAAAAAAAGCTAAACTCTAAATTTGCCTACAAAGAAAGCAGTAGATGACAAATTACGCAAAACAAAAGTTAGCCTGCTGGTAAAATAGAAGCTAAACTCTTAATTAGCTTAAAAAACCTCAACAGATAACAAATTAGCCAAAAACGCTAGCATGTTGCTAAAATAGAAGCTAAACTCTAAATTAGCCCACTGAGTTAGCATAATGCTAATATAACAGCTCAATGGAATTTTTTTTGAGAATTCCAATAAAAGATGAAAACATAGCCTATGAACATCATTAAAGTCTTGTTGGTAATCTAATTAAAAATACTAAATTTAAATACTTTCTCATTCATTTCCTATGGGGCAAATTTTG
>NC_050524.1:32572798-32576766 GCF_002922805.2 Oryzias melastigma | reverse complement strand
AAAATTCCTCAGTAAACTTAGTCAGTCAAAAACGTCTGTTGCTAAAAAAAAGCTAAACTCTAAATTTGCCTACAAAGAAAGCAGTAGATGACAAATTAGGCAAAAAAAATGTTAGCCTGCTGGTAAAATAGAAGCTAAACTCTTAATTAGCTTAAAAAACCTCAACAGATAACAAATTAGCCAAAAATGCTAGCATGTTGCTAAAATAGAAGCTACGGTAAACTCTAAATTAGCCCACTGAGCTAGCATAATGCTAATATAACAGCTCAATGGAATTTTTTTTGAGAATTCCAATAAAAGATGAAAACATAGCCCATGAACATCATTAAAGTCTTGTTGGTAATCTAATTAAAAATACTAAATTTAAATACTTTCTCATTCATTTCCTATGGGGCAAATTTTGCTCAATGTTTCAAAAACTCTAAAGTTTATAAATACCAGAAGTACAAGCAGTAATGTCTTGAACAAGCTGAACATTCTGATTCCAAGATTGCTGAAAGAGTGATCGAGTTTTTACTTGCCAAAAAACGCACAGAAAGGAGCAGAAGAATCACTATAGTGTGAATGCTTACTAAGAATTTTCAACTGCACTTCAGAGTCCAAGGCAAACCTGCTAAAAACAAGTTTCATAAACATGTCTTCCGTGGAGCTCATTGTCTTGTTCAGGTATGCATGAAAATATTTAGAAACAAAAATAATTTCAACCCTCTCTTTATCGTAACTGGTTATGTCATCTACAGTAAATCTGTCTGGAAAAGATGATCACTTCCTTCTTGCTGCTTCTGGTCCTGTTATCTAAAACCTGCTCTGCCACACACCAGATATTTCCTTTTAGTCTCAACAAAAACAACTAAAATTCCAAACTGAAACTCTGTGGCACAGAAGAGCGGAGGGAGCTTTTCTTTGCCCACACGCCGCCTATCTTTTCCTTGCGCTCTCTGAGCGTCGGAGCCTCAGGCAAACGTCTCCCATCGCTGTGTCAGGCTGGAGCTGAGCGCTCGGGCTTTAATTGGCAGCGGCTCCGTGGTGGCAACACGCATCTGCCACCTGTTTGTACCAATTAGCAGATGTTAGGCTTTGCCACCGACATCCCAGCCGGGCTGCGGCACGCGTTAACAGATGCGGCAATTAGAGGCTGATTTGAATAGTGCCTCATTTAACACCCCGGCACTGTAATCACATCATCATTTAGTTGGAATAACATTGAGAGTATTACTCAATAGTATTGAATTACAGGACGTTTTGACACTGCATAACCAATTTGAACTCAAGTGGCTTGGGCTCTGCTGCCGCGAATACAAGCTCTGAAGGATTCAATGCAATTATGCACAGAAAACAGGAGCGGAATGGTTGTTAAACCGGGTAAAGATTAGCATAAGGTGCTGGAACTGGTTTGTTTTTGAGCAAAATCACACTCTTTGTTGAGCCAGTTTAAAATGTACAGTTAGAGATTATTAGAGAAAAAACAACCAAGTGTAAATAATTGAGCTGGGAGGTTTATTTATGATGTGTAACTTAAAAAAGCCACCATAATTTTGGCAAAATTCTTTATGCAAGACAGAAAATAAAAATACCATTAACTTTTCTGGGAATTAATGATGAAACTTCAACGTGTATTTATGCAGAAATAAACCTAGGATGGCTTTGTTTAGATTTAAGAATCATCTTTAGCAGTGGTCCCCAATACCTGGACTGTAGACCAGTACCGGTCCATGGGTCACTTCGTTCGGGGTCGCAGACAGAAAAAAATACATGCGCTAACTTAGATTATTTCCACTTAGTTTATTTTCTGGTTCTGAAGGAAGTTTTATTTTGGAAAACTGATGGAGTCTGTTCATAACATCTGTCTCAGTCATGTGACTCAAAGCAGCTAGCTGCATGGCTACCTGGATTGTTAGCTAAAAAGCTAACAAAAACAAAACATTAAAACGTTTTTGGAAAGTTTCTTCTGGAGCCAGCGAGGAAATCAGAGAAGAGCCTTCGACTTCAAAAAACAATAAAGCTGCTGTTTACAGACTTCTTCAACATACAGATTTATTGAGACAGTTGTTCTCAAGAAGCAGAAGCAGCTCTGTCTAATACGTGGTAACAGACTCTCGACTGTTTCACACGCAGATAAAGTTAGAGACACAGAAGATTCATGTTTTTATTATATGTAAAAAATACCAGTTTTATGACAGTTGCGTCATTTTATTTTGCTTTATCTATCCATTACATCTTAAAAGTTTGATGCTAGCATTCAGTTGTTAGCCTCCACTTTGACTTTAAAGGGAAAATTTTCATCACAAAGTTCAAACCAGCCACAAACATTGAAGATTGAAGATTCAATCAAATAAAGTTGATTTGTGGAACTCCAGAAATTTCCAAAATTAGGTAGAAATCTGTTCAGAAACTTTAGCACAGAAAATATTCCTTTGTGCTGAAGAATATCCAACGAATGAGGATTTATGTAAAGACAAAATATGATTAATTTTTTCCTCTGAACGACAGGCTTTATGGATTTTTTTCAAATCAGAAAACTTCTACCAATCAACAATTTTGTTTCACTCAATCTTCATCATTTGTAAAAAAAACAAACAAAAAAAACAGATATTTTTAGATGTTTTATGCTAAATTTATTGTAGCATTTTATTTTGAAAATAGATTTTCAGAAACCAGAAGCTTAAAAATGGCAACATTAGCCCCCATTCGGACTGGTCCATGAAAATAATGTCTAATTTAAACCAGTCTGTGGCATGACAAAGGTTAGGGACCACTACTCTGCAGGATTAAAAGGAAGCTTGAAACAAATCCAACAATGAGCTAAATTAATTGATCTAATTTTGGTAAAACAGAAAGAAGAACTGGACAAACGTCACGGTCCTTCTTAAAATGATTACAAATAGTTTGACCACAGGGACATGCTGTCTCCTCCAATTATCATCACATAAGTCCTTGAACTCGTCTGTTTAAATGGAGACAACAGTCATGATGATGTTTGGTGAGAACTAGGGATAGGAATCTCAGGGTAACGATGCGATTCACGATACATGGCTCATGATACCGATAGTATCTCGATATGGCAAAGATTGCAATAACCATTATAATACCTTGGTAATCTATGACATCATTATTTTTAAAACAAAAACTTTTTTTGAACAATTAAAAACACAATATGTTAATTTAACGCCCTTTCCAATGATAAAATAAAATTAACAATAAATATTAATGCATCTTTACTAAAATTACATGTATGTTAAGGAAAGAAAATAGACAAAGCTCCCACTAAGAACTAAAATCTAGAGCACATCAAATGGCTACCTCACTTCAAAGAACAAAAAATGTGGGAATGAAAATTCAAATGCTAATACTGCATTTTAAATCATTTTACATACATTTTATATCAGGTAATTTATTAATATTTAGACATAATAGTAAGGTTCAGCCTGCTAATCATTGTTTATTGTTCATCATTTTACAGTGCCTGTACGCATATTCATTTCACCCTCCTTTTATTCAAATTTCCTGCACTTTTCTTTGGTAAACAACACTTTAGTCACATCCTCCACGTGTTTATCGCTAGCATACTCACCTGTTGGATCAATAACGCTGCTTTAACGTATCAATAACGTATCTGGGATTCAATGTCTAAAACTTTTTAGGCATTTAGGCTAAAAACTTGGCGGCATCCTTACACTTCATTGTCATGCTCACAAGAAGCGCCCCCTGGTGGACTTTTTTTGTATTATTTTAAAGGTCTCATGCAGTGGCTATTAAAAATTTTTAATTTAGAAAGTTAATGGAACTTGGAAAACGAATCCGATAAAAATATTCACTTAAAATAATCAAGCTGATGCTGCGGCATCTCGGCCTCCCTCGCCCGCGCGTGGTTGGTTGTGCGCGGGCCCTCTTTCCAGACGGCCGGTGGGGTCCTCCTGCGCCCCGTGCGGAGGCCACCCCCGCCGGCATCACGGCCCCAGGAGGGAGTA
>NC_050524.1:32567402-32572522 GCF_002922805.2 Oryzias melastigma | reverse complement strand
CCCGTCGCTACTACCGATTGGATGGTTTAGTGAGGTCCTCGGATCGGCCCCGCCGGGGTCGGCCATGGCCCTGGCGGAGCGCCGAGACGACGATCAAACTTGACTATCTAGAGGAAGTTAAAGTCCTAACAAGGTTTTCGTAGGTGAACCTGCGGAAGGATCATTACCGGAAAAGGAAAGGCGCCGCCGCTGCTGCGGAGCGTCCTTTGTCCACCTCCTGGAGGACAAAGCCGCAGCAGACCCCCGCCCGGGTCCGCCGCCCGCCGAGGCGGCCCGCGCGGACGAGGGTCTGCTGCTGCTGATACTGCGGCATCTCGGCCTCCCTCGCCCGCCCGTGGTTGGTTGCGTGCGGGCCCTCTTTCCAGACGGCCGGTGGGGTCCTCCTGCGCCCCGCGCGGAGGCCACCCCCGCCGGCATCACGGCCCCGGGAGGGAGTAAAAACCCTTCGTGCGGGCTCGGAACCCACGGCGCCCCCCATGCCCGGCCCGGGGCCTCGGAACCGCAAACCACCCACAGCGTGGCGCGGCGGCCTCACCCAGGCCATCCAGCGCGCGCCCGCCAGGTGCCCGTACACCCCCCGCGTTCCTCCTCCGGAGGGCCGGGGAGGGCTCAAAGCTTCCCCTGACCGGGGAGCGCCCCTCTCCTTTATTGAAACGGGAAATTCATGAAGGGAGACCCCCTTCTTCGGCACATTACTGCACCCAAATACCACACACCTATTCACCATTATCCCGTTCGAATCCCCAAATCCACGGCAGTCCAAATTCTATTATGTTAAGTAATTCCATGCCCAGAAAGTCATCACAACACTAGCGGATCTAGCTGGATGTTCCTGTACTGACGTCACACGACCTATGACCTACTTATCGGTGGCTGCCCAAAATCTGAGTGACCGCGCTATCTTTGAACGCTTGAAGAGAGTGCACGGGGCCGCGGGTGACAAAATAATTATACGGGGGTTCATTTGTGACATAGATACTAATGTTTTATTGCAGTTTAAGAAAAATCACGATTTTCACCACACAAGGCCTTTAAGAAACTGATTCAGAAAGAGGGGACCGGTAATCGTTTGTGAGCTTAATTATAGCGATAGTTCACGAAATTGATATTTTCTCCCACCTCTATGGAGAACAAGAAAAAAAAAAGGAGAGTGAAAAAGAAGGTTGATGTTCTTGTGACTATAGTGAAAATTCTGAAGTCTAATCATTTTTTTTGGGTTAGATCCCTGAGTGAGGTAGCAAGAGGAGAATCAACTACAAACTGAAGAGAACATGAAGGGTAACCCCAAAGCCCTTAACATCCTTAAAGACCTTAAAGGTCAACTCCAAGGTCAAAGAACATCAACATCAAATCATACTATCCATACTTATTTGACATAAAGTTAACTTTATGGAGTATGACTTTAAAGCAAACCATTAAAAAAAACAGGGAATTCCCACAATGCATTTGGAATGACGACAAAGCTTTGGAGAGAAAGTCCATCAGATAGAGGTGACTAAACAGAGTTTTTTTGGCAACGTCAGTTTGAAAACAAATCAAAAATGTAATCAAATTGAAGAAGGCTCAGTTATGCTCCTTGAATCTATGAATATAAAATCTAAAGACGTATTTGGAACCAAACATGCTGCCGAGTGTCAGAAAGCTTGGCAATAGGTTTTTATGACATAAAACAAATAATAAACTAAACCAAAAACAAGCTTTGAGCTCCCCGTTCCTGTCATAAGTTCTACAGGTTAGTTCCTGGTCAAAACTAAACCATCAGATAGAGCTTTAGCCTGGCTAATGTGGGAACTAAGACGTCCTCTACATAGTTTTCTGCACTCTATTACAAAAGGTTGCCTTGGATACACAGTGCTGGGTCTCACATCTGGATTTTGAAACATCCGTCTCTTGTGTTTTGCTTGTAGAACTAATAAATTTTTTTGGTGCGTGTCAAAAAAATTGTGAGCAGAAATCTATGTATCTCATGAGAAGAAGTACATCAGACTCTGCCATTTACATGTTAGCATATAAATCTGATGACTCAGATTATGGTGGACGCAAGTAAACAGTTACAGAAATTTTTCGAAGGCCACTAAAGGTCACCACCATTTTTGTTCAGGTCAGTTGCTTTAAATCAGGGTTCTCAAACTCAATTTACCTTGGGGCCACTGAAGGCAGAGTCTGGCTAAAGCTGGGCCGTATGGGGTTCCATTTGTGCCAAAAAAATGTTTTTGTGTCCACTGTCTATATCTTTGGTCCATTGTCTATGTCCACTGAACAAGTTTTTTGAACATTTGTTCATGTCTAGGGGTGTAACGGATCACAAGTCATGGTTCGGATCGTGTCACGGTTATAGGGTCACGGTTCAGATCATATTTCGGATCAGTAAAAAGTTAAAAAAAAAAAAAAAAAAAACAGCAAAAAAACAACACGATAAAAGTGAGTTTTTTTTTTTTTTTGCGACACAGTGCCGTGTTATCTTAGGAGGCAGCACCGGTGAGCCTTGGTGGAGTTGAAGAACCGAGCTCCAGTGTGTTTTAATTCAGAGTCCTGCGGGCAACTTAAACACGAGACAAAGTTTCATCTTAACAAATATCTACTCAGCAGAGAATTATAAAGTGTGCACTTCTGCATTCCTAACTTACCCACATGTATTTATGCTTAATTATTAATCGGATCCTATTGAACACTTTCCTTCACAAGAAGAATAACATAAAAGCAATTAAATGCAATTATGTAATGCAACTAACAGGTAATAAGCAGCAAACACTCTTTTTCAGAGTGTTAATTATTATTATTATTATTTTCGCTTTAAACTCTAGGGCTGGTCTTTGCTCCCTGCAAGCCTCATAATCCCTGTCAGCTGCCTGCAAAGGAACACTGGTCCTCACAGGCTGCATCATGTGAGTGCATGTGAGTGTGGGGGGGTCAGTCCACCTTAAGACCCCAGGGCTGAGAAGACAACTGCAGCTACAATCCTCTGGGTTTTTTTATTTTGTGTAAAAAAAAAAAAAAGCCCATAAAAGCAAATGATATAACTCCTTTTTTATATTTTGTCCTTCACTTCAATGTAACACAAAACATATTTTCTGCACAATTTAATTCAAACTTGATGTAAAAAAAAAAAAAAGTAGTTTTGCTTCCCCTCCTAAAACACCTGTGCAAAATGTTTAAGGTGATAAATAAAAGTGATGTAAAGTGGCACGTGCGCTGTGTGACGCGGTACCTTTTGACCGGGAGTCCCGACCAACATTTCTATGTAGTACCCCCTCCCCGAGTCTCCCTGCAGGTTGCCGACCATGTCCAGAAAGTTGACGGTGCCGGTGGGGTCAGAGGCGAAGGAGAGGCCGCTTCCATCGGGCTTCAACGCCACTCTGTGGAGCTGGCTGACGTTCACGCGCGCGGAGAGGTTGTACTTTCCCGGGTGTATCCTGAGCGGAACCGAGAAGTGACACTCGGACAGGCCGAAGGACAGACTGAAGGCGAGTGCCCACATCGACACCGCAGAGGAACACGCCATGGCGGTGACAGCTTTGACGGCAGTTGGAGAAACCATGGGCGGTTTTTGTCTTGTTGTTGAATTTTAGAAAGACTTTCCTTCTTGTTGCTCCTTGTTGTTTGAGTTAAGTATTGAGGTTGGTCATCATGGAGACGCCTGTCTCGCTGTTCACGGTCACAGAGAAAGCGCGCGGACTCGCATGGTGACACGGAGAAAGTGACGCGGAAAACTTCCAGACTGTAACTTTTCTCTAGGACGATTCACTTCCATCAACTCCTCCAGAGGCGTCAGGCTAGCTTAACTGGAGACTCCACTTCCGGTACAGACTGTCAAAGTAAAGGCTTCTTGAACAGACAGGAGTCTTCGACCTTTAACACTTAAAAAGGTCGATTTCTTACTACCCAGTGGAAGCCCAAATTCTTTTTACGACAATACTTTGTGTTAATGTAAGTGTTAGTATTATGATATATTTAAAACAGCTTTTTATTTTTAATGAAAATAATAATATTTAATGTTGTTCTTTAAAAGGAAATGAGAGGAAATAAGAAAATAAGAGCCTTATGGATTCCATCCCATGTATTTATTAACCCCAACTAAGCATCATAGTCCTGTTCCCTGTCTTATGAGAGGACAATCAGTTTCAGATACTCATACAAACACATATAGTTAAATACACAAATAGAAACATACACACAGGGAAACATCCAACATTCATTTGAAGGGGTGTACGATTCGTTTTAACAATTCAATTCATATCATAATTTGCGGTTGCAATCTGATTCATAGTCAGATCGTTTTGAGTGATCTGATTCGATCCGATTCACTGATCTAAAATGGATCCAGGACATCTTTAGCCAAAAATTCAACCAGTCTGACTCAAAGATAAATAGTTTAATCTTCCCAACATACCCAAATGCATCCCCACAGGATTTATATCATAAAAATGTACAAATATGTCATTGTTTATTTCAATAAAACATAAAGATACATTTACTTTTTATTCTTAATATGAAATAGTTTATAACTTTTGACAATTTCCTGTGACTTATTTAAAAAAACACACATTGTGGAACAGAGGATCATTTCAATGCAGCAAATCTAGTAGTAGGTCAGGTAATGTGGGTAAATAAACACAGTAAATGTTACTGTCTTTGCCATAAATTTGTGAACATGATTAACTGAAATCAGACAAGAGCTAATTAATTGACCCTGGGTGTGTTAGTGGATCATTAGGCGTGTTTAAAATCTTTTAATTTTCTCTTAATTTGATAGTGTGCCTTGGAACTGATTTTGTGCACTCAAAAATCTGTGTTTTAGTACAACTTAGTAACCTATGAAGCCACACCATTTGATTTTTTGGAACCTTATGGTTACCGTAGTTAGGAACCTTTCAGATTGAATCATACTGTGCTTCCAATGTTTGTGATTGGGTGGAACAGGGGTCTGTAACCTGCGGCTCCAGAGCCACATGTGGCTCTTTTGTCTCTCCATGGTGACCAAACAGAAGTCATGGAGTCTGCTGACCCAGCCATGTCGACCGTCTGATTCAGCAGCTCCCTAAGGGCTGCCTAACCAAAACTACCTAAAGAAAACAAATAAACAAAGCTCACAAACTAAGACTACCAATGTCCAATTCTGA
>NC_050524.1:32550174-32567271 GCF_002922805.2 Oryzias melastigma | reverse complement strand
TGGGTAAATAAACACAGTAAATGAAATGAATGAATGAATGAAAATGAATTAAAAAAAATAGATAAATACAATAAAAATAAAAACATTTTTTTAAAGTAAGGATTACTTAATTAGCATTTATTAAATTTAGAAATTAATGACATTTATAAATTGGTGCCAAATAGGTGTCTGATTGGTGGGTTTTCTCCCACACATTTGTGGTCAATGATGGCTGGATGACATGGCAGATGGCTCTCCTTCCTTACAATCTAGAACAGACAACTCTTGGCCAGTCTTTGGTCTCGGGTGGCTACTGGGAGGACTGCCATAACTGTTTTTTTATTTATTTTTCCATTTGGCTCGTCTGGTGGTGGCAACACGTACATGTGGAGAAACGACATGTTCAACCGTAACTCCAGATTCTGCCAAAGGCAGGAGGATCAAAAGGTCAAAGTGTGGAGCACAGGTAGAGAACACGTTCTTCATTGCTGGACCAATAGAATAGAGTTTTTTGTTGGAGGCAGTGTGATGGTATGGGGCATCATTATCATCACTGAAAGAGCAGGTTTATCAGAAACCACATCTTGAAGGGGGGGCGGGGTTGCTTTGTGCCAGTGGTCCCACCCACAACTCAGAGGTGAACTCCTGCCGCTCTGCAGAAACTATGTCCTAGAAAATGACACAGGTTTGTTGATTAAGATGGTATAATTACCATTAAAAACCACTGAAAATGCTTTTACAATGGTTCAAAGGATGATTGGAGTGGGGCTTTAAAAAAAATAGTTTAGATATGGTCTATTTTATTAGCGTTATCTGAATAGTCACAAGTTTTAACAAATAGGATAAAGCTAGAAATAAATCTGCCATAAAGGAATTTAAAACTATAATCAGATTCTTGGATTAGAGCTGGATTATTTCAAACTGTTCATCTTGTTTCCTTTCTCTGTAGCACACCCTAATATGAGTTTTGCTGTACATATAATATAGAAAATGAAGTGAATAATTTAAAAACATCCCCGAATGTTTTTGTGGCAGTGATTACTTTTTCATAACAGTATTGAAGAGAAAGGAGAACAACATCCAAACGGTGAAGGAAGATTAATGTCACAGACTTCCTCCATGCTGCCTGGTTCACACAGAGAAGACACTGTTTTTCATTGATATCCTCATGAGTCCCCAGCAACACCATCACATGATGTCTCCTTCCCTCCTTGAAGTCGATCACTATAGTTAGGATAACTTGAAATAATGTGGGGAAATACTGTGACAAAAATTCATATTTCCGGTTCATTGCTTATCATGCAGTTGGTCTTGTGAATGACCCATTTAGGGCACAATTCCCGTTTCTTCATCTCTATGACTTGGCTGGTTGCAGACCCTGAAGGACAAAGAGGAATGGCTGTGAGTCTGGGAAATGATCATGTGTGTTACAGATCCTGAGGTGACAGGGTTTCACAACTCTGTCTGTCTCTTGGCCTCATTTTTTAAGGTGACTAAAACCTTAAAGGATTTTTAGACATAAGCAGATTATAACTAATAATACATTCTTTAAAAATAGTCAAACTCTTTATCATTGGTAATTCTCGGATCAGTCATATTTAACATAAAGTATAAGTTAATTCCAGCTTTCAGCAGCTTATAGATGTTTCTAATAATTAGAGGCTTATTGTCGTCTGAAGTTTACTCAAACAGATTTGTCCACATGGTGTAATTCATTTCCCAACTGTCCCTTCCATATACATAGCAACATTTGTAATGGCTATATTCAAATAAAGAGCCTGTCTTTCATCATTATTTGCTCTGGCGACCTCTTGCAAATCCCCTGTCGGCCACAGCAAGGCGCTACACACCACCGGTGCACCTTTGATCCAGGCTGAAGGAGCTGGAGCCTTGCAGATGAACAAATTAGGCAGCTGAAGGGAGCCAGTGGTCCTGCATTTGGATGGGCAAAGCTCCTTTACTGGGACATCGGCACTTAATCCTCACAGCTCTGATCATTACAGCTGATGAGAGGAGCCGAGTGAGCTGCAGTCTCCCCAGCTCCCTCTTTGCATTCTCCACTGCAGCACAGATGCAGCCCCGTAAACGATTATAGATCTGATTACACCCCCTTTTTTCCCTTCAAAGCTGCTTACAATCAACTAAATTTGCAAATATTACCAAATTTACTTTAAAAACTTGCATAATTCTGTTCAATATAATAATTACATGTCAGGCCTGAAATATATATATTTATTTTTTGGCTAACCAATTAATTATTAGTCTCTAACGGTTAAATGTGGGTCATATAGTCCTTAAGGACAATCTAGTATTTAAATGAGTCAGAAGCTTACAATGAGACTAAATAATACTTAACCTTTCAATTTTTTGAATCTGCTGTGTATTTATGAATGAATTAGTCAAATCTTGCACAATGCTTTAAGAAAAAAAGGTAAATAAAGGAAACACTCCAAAGATCCCTTAAGTACATTCACACTTCATCAAATAATAGTGGATTTTTTATGTAGATATTCAAACAAATGATAAGTGTTGTGTCTTCTTTAATTAGTGGCATGTCTTTTGCAGCATCATTCAGAGTTATGATAATCAGGCCCACAGTTCAATCACTGTAAGTCTATAATGCTGATCAGAGATTTGCTGAATCTGCTGGCTTTTGGACGCAGTGTAATTACAGCACAGACATGACAGAGCCGGATAAGCAGTAAATTGGGATCACAGTGCAGCAGCTTGTCCACATGTTCCTCAGGAAGGTCTGAGTCTGGAGCTTTATTAGCAGGACAGCTGGCGTCACTCACTGTTTGGTCTAGTGAGGTTTTTTTTTTTTTTTGCCTCTGAATTATTCTGTGGATGCGTAACAGCATTCACACTATAGTGATTCTCCTTTATGTAGATTTTTCGGCATGCTAAAACTCAATCACACTTTCAGCGATTTTAACAATCTTGGTATCAAAACGTTCAGCTTGTTCAGGACATTACTGCATGAACTTTTGGAATTTATAAACTTTATAGCTTTTGAAATGTTGAGCAACATATGCCCTTTAGAAAGTAATTAGAGAATTTTAAAAACATTTTCAAAAATTTTGCACACTTTGAAATCATGGTTTACAGTAATTTTTAAATAATTTGGTAATGAGCTGTTATATTAGCATTATGCTAGCTCTTTTTTGGTAATTTGGCATCCACTGAGGAATTTTTTATGCTAATTTTACCTAACATTTTAACAATATGTCAACGATTTTTTGGCTAATTTGTCATCTGCTATGTTTGTTTGGCTTCTTTTGAGTTTAGCTAACGTTTTTGGCAAATTTGTTATCTAATGAGGTTTGTAAGCTACTTTTGAGTTCAGCTTGCAACAGGCTGAGATTTTTGACTACTTTTACTGAGGATTTTTAGTTATTTTGCAGTTGAGCTAGTATTTTAGCAATGTGCTAGCTTTTTAGCAACATATTAGCTTTTTAGGCTTTTTGGTCTAATTTAGAGTTTAGCTAATATTTAAGCAACAGACTACATGTTTTAGCAAAATTGGCACGTATTGAGGATTTTTAAGCAGACTTAGTACCAATTTTTCCAGAAATTTAGGCCGACTTCATGTTTCTTTAACAACATGTCAAGTCTTTTTGCAAATTTTGCAAGTAGCTTTTGTATTTTCAGTAAATCCCTTCAGCAATTAGAGTAAATTGCTTCAGCATTGTCAGCAACCAGATTCCGCAAAAAGCATTCACACTAGCATTATCGCAGGTAATGCAATTTTTTTAGTTTACACTGTGATAAGATGTTTTTTTTTTTAAATATATTTTTCAGACTCCTCTCTGCATGGGGACAAACATCCTGCTCCTCAGAGGAACCTCTCACCCATATCTGTGCCAGAACTGTCACCCTCCTATCAACGTGCACATGTACCTCTGCAAGACTGGAGCAGGGGAGTCTGGGTAAGACGAGAGGGAGACCAGCCAGACAATGCACCTTTTTCCACATCCCTGTCTGCAGCCATGTGAAGAACAGACGGTTCTGATTTACTCGGGTTAGTTTTTTAGATCAATTACTCATCTCTGCATGGCAGCTGTCAGTGTTCAGAAGGACCAGAGTGTGACTAAGGGTGTCTCATCCTCGTCTCACAGGCTGTTCACACTTACTCCTCCCCCTGTGGTGGAAGTGTTGCCTCTCTGCAGGGTATCTCTATCTGTTTGTTCATTCACAGGGAAAGCATTAGCTTTACATAAATGAGTCATAGGGGCTAGTGTCTAAACAGAACCACGGTGGAAGTCAGAAATGCTCCAACCCCCTTGCCCCTCGCTTCCAGGCTCAACTCGTAGCCTCAACAGTCGCCGCAGTAACTCCGCACGCCTTCTGCTCACTCAGATACCAGGGATCCCACCTGATGCTTTGGGCGAAGCGCAGCAGATGTTGCTGTAGTTTGTGGGCAGACGAGTGGTGATAGGCTGTGGACTTGCTCATAATTGAGATGCTGATGGGGCTCTTGCTCTCAAGTGGGGTGCCGTTTAATGAAGTGGTTCTTGGAATCGCGCACTTCAAAGCCCACATGGAACCTGTAAAAACCCCACTTGTAGAAATCAGTGTAAATCCTCGAGAGCGATTAACGCTTTCAAATGAGGCTGGTCTGGAGTCTGGATGCACACAGATGTCACCTGAGTTTTAGAAATGCGATTTAAACACCCACTCTGGTGAAAATTGTGTTTTTGGTGCTTTTAACATGCTCTTGTGGCCTTTTTCTGACAATGGAGGACATGTAGGAAGAAAATTCAGCATTTTTTTTTTTGCTCAAATGAATCATAAGCAAATGAAAAAATGCTTGTAGTTGTGACGTAAAGGCCAATGGGCGGACCACAAGCTCTCATTCCGATGCATCCACTTGCAGACAACTAGATCCATGTGATCCATGTAGGTCTTTGTTTTCCTCGTCTGAGCTGGTATCTAAAACTTGATAGCTCAGATATTGTTAAGTCTAAGGAAGCTGGATCCAAACGGAGGACAAAGGTGAGTTACAGGGTTGGTAGTTTATAGTGAAAAAGGCAAGAGAAGACCGAAGGTCCTGGATGATTTTTCTCGAGAAGGCTGTTGGTAGATTGCATCAAAAGGGGGAATCCTTAATGGAAGAACAGAGTGTGTTGGAGAAGGTCGAGAATGAGAACCAACAAGTCTAAGGCATAGCATTAAACATGGCTTGGCAGTAACTTTTGGTCGGTGTACTCTACCGGACATGAAAAGACAAACCGACGCTGGCCGGCGGAGGTAAATGTCTATAACAGGTTTACTGACGAGGACATGATGAGCAATCCTTAGGCAGGTGTGCGAGGGCGGCTCTGACACCTGACAGATATTGCTTGACATTGATGTTACATTGGTATTGTTAGACTGAGACTGTGAGAGGACTGTAAGCTGGTGGAACAGAATCCAAACGGATGGATGATGGGAAGAGGAGGCAGGCTTACTCACATCAATGATCGATGATTATTTTTCTTGCAAGATAGAAAACATTTTTTTTTTTTCTTGAAACAATCGTCTGTTTTTTTAAGATTCAGTTTTTGCAGTGTATGAAACTGAGCTCTAAAAAAACATTATGCCATAAACAGTGCCATGATACTGTGTCTCTTTGGTGATGTTATTTGTAGAACAGACAGATGGAGCTTCTTTGTGTGTGTGTCACATTCCCCCTGCGACAGACGCGTCATACGCAACACCTGGAAGTGGTTTCCTCATTAGGGTGGGCATTTCCAAGGTTTCCCTGAGAGAAAAGTTAAACCTGCTTCTTAGCATCCCATTCGTAGATTGCTTTCACGTGCATTGCATCCCCGGTGCAGCAGGAACCCGTTTTAATTTTCAGTTGTTTCTCGACACAAACAGCAATATCTGATCCCCCAGCAGCCTGGAATGAAACTCCACTCTGAGAGAACATTATCATGAGGGCTGCTGCACCAACTCACCTTGCAGTGAAGTAATAAGTCTCCTTTGCGCTTGACTGTGTCCCTGTGCTCTTACAGCTATCTATCAGTTTCATAGCGTGCAATCTGCATCCTTCCAGCCTCCCACTACCCGCCCACCAGTGTTGTATTTGTTGTGTTCTGCCTGCATGTGATGAACACAGGAGCAAGTGCATTGTGTTTTTCTGCAAATTGTGTTTCTTAAGGCAAAAAAAAAAACACAATCCACCGCAGAGATGCCCCGGCAAAGGTGGGAGAGCGTGGAGGGTGCCTGGCTTCCCAGCTTGAAGGAACCCATGAAAGGTGGAGGGGGTGTTTGTGAGAAAGAGCAAATGGAAAGCATGGAGAGTTTTTTTTTTTTTTTTTTGGGGTGGGGGTGTCTTCATACATTTTTATGACCACATAGATAAGGTCAGCAGTGTGCCATCGTTACTAGGCAACACTGCGACCCTGAGTTGGATTGAGTTGTGAAGCTGAGAAGTCAGATATTCTTATTACAACCACCGAGCTTCGGTTATGCTGCATGCGTTTGTTAACAAGCAGCCGGTCTCCGTGTGTTTCCTGAGTCGGGTCTGACGGACGGCTTCAGTCGGACGATTGGCTGTGACACTAACGTAATTAGAAGGTCATCGACTGGCTTATTATGTTGCAGTCATGTTGTTGATAAAGTGGCATCTGCGCCTGCAAAGATGTGCGATGATGAGGAGTTTTGATGATATATTTTTAATGATCCGGTTCATGCAGGAATACAGCAGACTGTGGGCGTATTGATTTTTCCAGTTTTCAAGCAGGGAACGGAGGAGATGGAGACCAGGCGCATATGCAGCCAGAGTACAAATCACCCAAACTCACCCCGTTCTCACCCTCCCTCCGCCTCCACCCCCACCCCCAATATTTCTAATTCACTCTTCCTTTCAGTGTCCCCTCTCCTCCATCACCCTCTCAGCTCTCCATCCTCACTTCCTTATTGGTGCCACTCCTCCAGAAGCTTGTCATTATGTTATCCCCCTCCCTCTCTCCCTCTTCCACCATAGCTCTCTCATTCTCTCCTCCCATTTCTGTCCCCTTCAGCGTCCTAGTTTAGCACGTCAAGGTTGACTACAGATACGCTCCACTGTGCCTTGGGGCTATCCAATGGGAAGCCGGATGGGTTAGCCGTGGCAGACATCATGAACTTTAGGGAGGGGAATAGAAAAGGTTACCAAAGGGTAGGTGCAAGTACAATATTTCTTATGTTCAAACTACATCGATCTGGAAATCTGGTGATCAGGAAGACAATTAAAAGAACAAGACTACTCCATTTTGATTTATATTCTTGTACCTAATAAACATTGGAGCACCTTTAGGAGTAGGATTGTAGAAACAAGCAAACAAAAAAAAGAATTCCAGATGAATTTGGGACAAGGCAAGGCAAGTTTATTTGTATAGCACATTTCATGTACAGAGACAATTCAAAGTGCTTTACATAAAACAGAAAAATTAACTTCTTTTGTCAAATATAGCTACATTTTTAATATTGCTTGAAAGTTTGTCAAATTTTATTTGATTTGTTTTGTTTATTTGTACCTTTCATGAAGAGATCATTACATTAGCATATTCAGTACACAACATAAGTCCGCATAGCTTCATGACAGGAAAGGAGCAGTATGAATATAGTCTTATTTCATTTCTTCCCCTATATTAAATCTTAAAAAGAAAAATAAAGGGAACAATCCTAGATGGTTTTTAGCACATGTCCCACTCCCCACACCCTAACTACACATTACATACTCCTCAAGTTTTTTTCTTTACAAAAAAATTAATAAATTGATCTTTTGTGAGTGCTAAATTGAGCCTAAATCACAGCTGTAAAATTTTAAGAAGTAGTGCCATCTTTCTTCTGCTGTCTAGATGTATTCAGATGTTGTTTAATTATCAGAAATGTCTGGAAATCTTAATTTATCTTTAATTTCTTAAGATATCTTCAATATTACTCGGGACGCTTTAAAAATAGATCAAATGCTGAATGCAGTTGGACTTTGAAGGATTTACTTAAAAAACACAACTCAATTGTTTTTACCCGGCTTTTATTTTGGTGTTTTACTTTACATTGAGACTATAACTCTGAAATTGCTGAAACTAAAACTGCTGCTAGACCCCTTAGCAAGGGTTTAGGCAAGGCAAGAAAAAAATATTTTTCCACAAAATAAATTCATAACTCTCTGCAGAAAGACAAATTAAATATAACTGAACAGAAATTCCAATTAGAATAGTAACATTTATTAGTAAAATACATTTCAAAACAGCAAAAAAGAAAAGATTGCACTGAAAATATTCGGCTTGACTTAGTGTTCCAACAGCATCCATGATGGTTCATGTGGAACCACACAGTTGTTTTAAAATCTGTTCTCTGAGTGACAGGAGGACTGACCTGAAGACAGGACTGATGTGACCCTACCTGCTGGTTTTAGTCTGAGTTTATGTTGTACTCATCCGAAAACTCGGCTGTAATATTTAGAACTTTGCCACTGATCCTTGTTAGATGAAGACTTCTTAAAGCCTGATGCCTTTGACACAGCTGGCACATTCCCAGAGTTTAGCAGTCCTAATTTAAAGAATATGCATTTGTCTCGCTGCTGATTGACCCGTTGGTCTCGTGTCACTCTCAAGGGAGCGGGATGGTAAAATTACACCTCCCTGATCTTTGTTTAGGACCTATATCATTCTGGCTCAGGGAACCTGTAACTCTATACGTGCTTGTATAAGGAGCCAGGAGTGTGGCCCGTCTCTTATCAATGTCATTGTCTTTGCAAACAAAGGGAATCATTACAGAGGTGCTTAGAATGTTTCTATTCTGAGTTAATGGGTTGCTTATTGCAAAAGCAACCTGATCCTCCTTTGGGTGGTGAAGGAGTTAGCTGAGGGCTGACTATTTGCTGATGACAACCGGTCTGTGTTTTGTTGTAAGAGACGCTGGGCTTCACAGGAGTTGTCAAAATAAGAGGCCCCATGCCAAGGGATTACCCGGCCCATCTGCACACACGCAAGGCACGGGGTCGACCCCACAAACAGGAAGGGGAGGGGGGTGCGGCGCATGTGTTCAGGAGCTTGTGTGACGCGTGAGTGTCCTGCACCATTGAACCTGCTGGATGGCAAAAATTTGACTGAAGGAGAATGTGTACAATTGTTTTGACTTCTAAACTCTGGATTCATATTTATATTAGCTTAGACTGGGCGCTAGGCGTGTAACGATTCATTTAAACGATTTCATTCGATTCGATATTTGTGGTTGACGATTTGATTCACTTTTAATTTTGACTCATTTTGAACAATTGGATTCAAGCTGATCCACTGACTTAAGATCAATCCAGGACATCAGAGACTCAGAGATAAAAACCTGGTACTGAACAGTGCAGTTGAAGTTTTTCAGATTTCTTGTATTTCTTCAAAATAATCAAGTTAAATATGTGTAAAAACAAACAAGTAAACAAGAATTAATGATAAACCCATTCACATTTTAGTTTAATAAAGTTCAGCCCACTGTTGTTTCTTAATGATATAGGTCAAATAAGTTTGACAGTCAGATTGATCTGGTTGAATCGCAGGAATAGAAATTGATTATTCAATTATTGTTCATAAGGAGCTGGAGCAATTGTGCCTGCTACAACGGCACCAGGGGCGCCTCTCCAGGGGCCGGCAGAGCTAGCGACCTTGCTAGTTCTACCAGACCCTTAGCTAGGTTGCTATCCTATCCATCGAATGGGTGGCTAGCGTAGTGGGCACGATCGCTCCAGGTCCGTGAGCTCTGTGACATGCTGCTGACCTGTCCAGCGTGTGTTCCGCCTTTACCCAACAGTAACCAAGAGAGTTTCTGTCAACCCCAATGCCCCAGCGTGTTAAGAAAATGGATGGAAGTTCAGGACGAAACGCTTGCATCAAGTGGCCACATTGGATGTTTTTTTTTTTCAATCCGCTAATCAAGTCACTGAAAAAAATCATGTGCCCAAAGCTGAGTCCCTGATTGGTTGACTCACCAAACTTCAAATTTTTGAAGTCTTGACGCATCTGCAGCCTAAATCACTGCTGCCCGACTGACGTGCCGAGCCCAATGCCCACATTGAACTGCAGGACCTCAGATTGCGTCTGTACATTGGCTTAACATTAAAACTTGATGCTCCTGCCGTACGAATCGCGTCTGGTGTGAATGCACCATAACAACTCAAACTTTTTATCCTTTGAAATAACAAAACCTATTGAATTCTCCTATTGAATCGTCTGTGTCCCACCTGAACAACTCCGCCGATGAACACTTCTTCTGCTTTGCTGTCAGTCGGAAAAATTGATGCACACACCTACAGTGCCCTTTAGCAGTCGTTAATTGGGAAATAATGAACACTTCAGCCTATTTATTTTGAAAAAAATGACATAAGTATAAGTTGCTAACTATACAAAAATTGTGACCATGTAGCCTAAAGTAAATCTCTTGTTGAGATCAAGACGTCAGACCTCTGAAATTTTGCCATTACTCTAGTTTGCACAGACCCGCTGCGGCTGTTTTAAAGTAATTCTCCTCTCGGTCAAGATTTTCCTGTTTTTCAGCTGGTTTATTTCCTATTCATCTCAATGCAATTTGAGGTTTGGGTGTTTGAGTTTTAATTATTTTAAATGTCTTTTTGTCATCTAGTTATTCTTACAGCCTGTTTCGTTTAAGGAATGGCCACTCACCTGTGTTGTTTCAATCATTACCTGACTCCACTGGCAGCTTTCTTTGCATCTTGGCAAATTTTTTTTTCCGGTGTTAAACTTTTTTTGTGACTTTTTAAGTTATTTTGATTTCAGCTTTATGCTTTGACATTCTCCTCTGGATTTAAATTGTGGTCCAACTCTAAACTCAAATGTGACAAAAAGGTTGTGCTCAAGGTCACTGCAGTACCCTTTCATTTTGTCAGCTTGTCAAGCATGTAATGTTGGTTACCTGGAACAGTGGGCACTGACATGAGGCTTGTGAGTCCCAATTTCTGCTCTCTGTCTCCCAAAGCCTTTTCCCGTAAGAATAAAATATAAAATCATGTGAAACTATTACTACAAAAACTTTGTAGCAGCAAAACAACACCCTGCATCTGCTCACACATACTGGTTTACACTTTTCTATTTAGAATATGCAGTCAACACTTAGTCTTCATGTAGCTGCAGTAAATTGGGGGTGCTTTTATACTAGGATATCTGGCAGACGATAAGCTGGTTTCACAATGCACTTTTGAGAGCGAACCTGAAGACTCTGTTTGGATGTATTGTTGTTTGGGGGGGAATAATCACCTGAAACAAAACAATATCCAGGAAGAAAAAATAAAGGACAAAGAAAACCGACTTATTTCTCTAGCCCTGCGATCAGAGCACTTTAAATCCTCACCACGATACATCTACTGGCATGTGGTGCTTATTTAAGCTACTCTCTTTGGCTAACTTGGCCTCTTCGGTCCATTGGATTGTCTGTTTGTACCAATCATCTGCTGTAACTTTTGTCTCAAAAACATGACTCTTTGGACAAAACCTAAAACACTATTTGCAGTTAACATATAATTTGCAAAAGTCTAATTCACTCTTTGCAGAACACAAGACACATTTTCACTTTTAAAGCACAGTTGGCATTTGCAACACACAAGAGGCAAAAAGTGAACACAAAGAGTCAAAACTCAATCTCTGCTCCAACACAAGGATCACCATCAACACACAACTGGTCCAAACTGAAGACACTTGTTGCTTATCAACTGCACTGAACATAAAGGGAGTTCTGGAACAACTGAGCAGCTTTTTACAGTAAAGATGGATAAAGACCTGGACCCAGATGAAGGTTTCTAATGAGATCCAGGTCATAGTTATTGGCTGTATGTTGGTTTATGGAATGACCATGAAGGAAGCAGGTCAAAAGGTCAACCCTCAACTCAGCGGGTTCAAGTTGTTACTGTAATCTGCATCGATCATATAGAAATTCAACAAGGAAATTAGAGAGAAGATTTGTTGCTGTCTGGGACAATGTCAGTTTTCACTAAAGTTTACTCATCAGACAGTAGTTCAACACTAATCCCCAATTAGTATTAGTTTTCTTCCACCTTATTCTCTATTCTTTGACCCAATTAAAGATTTTTTTTCTGCTTGGCTTTGGACGGTTTAAGAGAGACAACCATACACTCAACAAAACCTGTTGTAGGCCTTAGACATGGGTTGTGAAGATATATCAAATGGATCTTGTCAAGACTGGTTCAGGCAAACAAAGTTATTTATTTCCTGTTGTGTGACTAGGGTGAATAATTGCAGTGATGTGGATGAAGTCCTCTGGTCTGACCAACAGATCAAAACACAGTGAGATCCCATTGCCGCATCTGTATTACAGACTCTGGGTCATGGCCTGGTCTTTATGAAGACTTTCCAATCCACCATCCTTTTGTCTGTCGACACAGAGATATGAAGATACTGAGGTTTATGCAAACGCACCCACAGAACCACAAGCATGCATGGCCACACAGCACGGCCAAAGATGGTTGGAAACAGCCTGGGGGCCTTGTTGTCACATTCACTCACAGCTGTTTAGGCATCATACTAGTCTGGGCTGGGCTTCAGGGGGCTGAGACCCCAAGCCCCCACCTGCCACCCACCCACAGAGAGGACAGAAAATCTGGCATAAATCCACCCAGCTCATGTTTAAAACAGTTTCCAGTGTTACAAACAAAAACTGTTCACAATCGTGTATGGTAATTGTTGAGTTTTATGTGGACTTTTGTCTATGAACTTCAACCAAACCTTCTTCAACATTAATATTGGAAATCATTAAGGAATAAATGATTTTTCTGAGTTTTTATTTCCTAAAAAAGTCTTTTTAATTCACATTATGTTTGCGGCTTTTAGCCAATTTTTGCTTCATGCTCCACCAAGCAGGTGGAAAGAACAATCATGCTCTCACTATAGATTTTATCCTCCAGAATGCACAATATCCATGTATTTGTATTACTAATAGGCATGCATGTTTAAGATGCCTCCTCTGTCCTGAGCATCATCTGTCTCTGGTTCCCCATCGAATACTTTCAGCTTAGCAGCTCAAGGCCACGGCTCTTGTCTTCAGAGTGAAAATCAAGGTATTGTCTTTCACGTCCCATGCAGCCTGTTTGAAAGTACAGCTGTTGTAAGTGATAAACACTAGCACCTGTTTTCTACAGCCATGTACCAAGCACCAAAAGATGGAGGGAAAACATGAGACTTCGTCTCAATATTACAATAAAAGTTATAATTCTTTGAATTTAAAAACCCACTCTGATCGTCTTTTGATCTACTGTTAAAGCAATTTAAAGCAGTTTACGCAATTGTTGTTTTCTTGTCATGCATTCATTTATGCGGCAAGAGCGTTGAGTTTAAATGTTAAATCAATGTAAAGATACGATCTGAGGTCTTGCAGGTCAATTTGGGCGTTTGGCATGGCGTGGCGCACCACGTCAACCAATCAGAGACTCAGCTTTGGACATGTGACGTTTTCAGTAACTCGATTAAAAGGGTAGAAAAATAAATCCAATACGGCCGCTCGATGCAGGGATTTTTGCCCTGAACTTCCATTCATTTTCTTTATCTACGGGGGCTGTGGGGTTGCCAGAGACTGTACCAGTTACTGTTGGGAAGAGGCGGGTACACCCTGTTCTAGGGTTGTGCCAAAATATCGATATTGCAATTATATTGTGACATTTAGTTCTGCAATTGATTCTCGATGTGTTCTCACCAAGTATCCATCTTTTATTTTCGTTTAAAGAGGCAATAAAACGTTCTTTGGAGAGATGTTCCTTCAGAGGTAGAGAGGGGGCACGCATTGCAAGACTGGCTGTAGTGGGCACCAATGTGCCTGAGAGCTACTTAAATTATTGAAATTTTGTTCTGTTGTTTACAACAATTTTGCACTAATGGCACTGCTGTTAATGTTTACTATTGTTAACACTTAACTTTACAGATATTTCAAATTCAACTGGTGTCGATGCTTGTCAAAGACATCCCACCTAGCAAGGCTAAATGGGGCCCATTTGGTTTAAAAGTGGGCAGAAAATGTGGGCCCTGATTGGGTTTGTCCGCAGTTCCTGTGGTGGCCCCGCCTATCTTTGCCCTCATTGGCTTAAGTGGGCACTCATGGGTTGGCTCGCTAGCCAGCCTCCCAGTGGATGCGTAGCATGCTGTCGAACTCTACTCTAACAAGATAGCGAGCTCCACTGTATCGAGGTAGCGAGTTCTTCTGTATCGAGCTAACGAGCTCCACTGTAACAGACTAGCGAGCTCTACTGTACTGAGCTCCACTGTTTCAAGTCACTGAGCTCCACTGTATTGAGCTGGCGAGCTTTGGTGAGCTCTGCTGTAGCGAGCTCTGCTGTATTGAGCTAGCAAACTCTGTTTTATCAAGCTAGTGAGCTCTGCTGTGTTGAGCTAGCAATCTCCGTTGTAGTGAGCTCCGCTGTAGTGAGCGCCACTGTTGTGAGCACCACTGCATCGAGCTAACAAGCTCCACTGTAGCGAGCTAGCAAGCTCTGCTGTATTGAGCCAGCAAGCTCCACTGTGGTTATCTAGCGAGCCCCGCTGTCCACTGTGTGGCTGGCTAGCGTAGCAAGCCAACCCACTGAGTACCCACTTAAGCTGATGTGGGCAAACTCAGGGGTCTACAATTTTTCCACTCTTTTAAGCCATATGGAGCCCGTCTGGGCTTGCTGGCTGGGATAGTATTACTGATTTCAACAATGTTGCACAAAAGTGTCCATTATTTGTTCCACAAAATAAGACAGAAGTTGTTCATTAATATTGTTTTCGAGCTAAAAAATAAATGGGGATATATTTTCCTAAAAATTATGTGTTTTTCTATATATTGTGAGTTATTAGAGATGATTTTTTACCAATTATCGCAATACTGTGATACCATCGATATCGTAAGCCGTATTGTGTATCGCATCGTATTGTGAGGTACCCGGTGATTCGCAGCACTACCCTGTGGAGGTCGCCACCCTATTACAGAGCTCATGGAGCTGGAGCAATCGGGCTTGCTATGCTAGCCAACTGCCCAGTGGACAGCATAGAGAGCTAGCAAACGCCTCCACCCAGAGTCCGGCAGACCTAGCGAGGTCTATTGCGCTCCAGGCTAGCAGTCTCTGGGCAGCTGAGCTCTTTATGTTGGCCCGCTGGTGGTTGGTAGCAGACGGAGTGCCGTGGCGGGTGCTGTCATAGGCCACGCAATCGCTATAGCTTCACGAGCTTATGATGTTTTTCTCATTTTCCTCAAGACAAAAATTTAAAAACCTCCAGTTTGATTTTTATTTTTCCCCTCTTTGGTTAATGCTCTAACTGGGCCAAAGACAGACGTTTTAAACGTTACTTCTGGAGTGAAGTTCACCACACCAGGAGAGACTCTTAATGATCTGGTGAACCAAGACACTGCGATTTACTTGCCAGGGCCTCTGCAGAGCTCTCCAAAACACATAAACCCAAGTTACTTGCTCGACATCATCCATGTTTTCCATGATGTTGCAACAATTTAATTCCAAAAAAACCTTGGCGGTTGCTCTGTGGCCGGGGCCTCAAGGCTTTAGGCAGTAAATTTGACGCACGTCAAAAGAGAGGCTGCAGGCCTGAATTTAATGTGCAAATTGCATCTGGTATGAATGCAGCATTAGACATAGTTTCTGCAGAGTGGCAGACGTTTATCAGAATTCTGCCTCTAAAATGTGGACTCACAACCCCAACATTACCAATGCAACATAAATGGTGATCAAATTGGAGCTATCAGCTGTACAGTTTTGAGCCAAATGCCAACTCGGGGAAAGAAGGAAAACAAAGACGTACATGGATCTATTTGTCTACAAGTGATGTATCAGAATGGAGTGAAGCAAGGAGCTTATAGCTTTCCAATTGTATTTTTTACATAACAAATAACCTCGTTTTCTAACTTCAATTGTTTATCTGCTCCTGATTCACAGCAATTTTAATAAAGAAATACTGAGAAATGTTATTTTGATCTTAATTTTCTGTTTATATGTCCTCCATCATCAGAAAAATACCACAAGAACATGTTAAAAACACAAAAACACCAAAATCTTTGTAGTGTTTTTTTAAAGAAACTCCAGACTTTTTACACCTGTTAATAAACTATATTTCACATATGTTTTCCTGCTCATCTGTAATAAAAGTCAGATGCATTCTACTATGAACATATTTGTCAAACATGTCCCACAGTTAACACAGAAGGAAATGTCTGTTTCTCTATTAATTTTCTGTTGAGTTACTGTCTCCGCCCTTTGCTTGCATACAGTTAAGATCGTCACGCGCCGGCTGTCATTTACATACTGTAAGGTCAGTGCTGATGCTGAGCAGTGTTTGTTTGCTGTCAAACACATTGTGAGGCTGTGCTTGCACTAAGGGATCCCCCTGTATGGAGAGTGTGAGGGTGTGTATACTTTACACACAACTCTGAGCAAACATCCCCGTGAACTGGCTGACTTTGAGAATTAGTTTTGATCTTCTGCAAACAAATA
This sequence comes from Oryzias melastigma, assembly GCF_002922805.2. Classification (NCBI taxonomy): domain Eukaryota; kingdom Metazoa; phylum Chordata; class Actinopteri; order Beloniformes; family Adrianichthyidae; genus Oryzias; species Oryzias melastigma. The sequence goes on along the minus strand of NC_050524.1, from coordinate 32,550,830 downwards.
TATGATTTGTGTTCTTTGATCTTTTTTTTAATTTCAGTTTTTCATAAAAACCTGTTTGCTGAGCTAGATTACACCGAGGCTTCGTTTCCTGTCAAATGTCAGGCGGCAGACTCTGATGCCACACATCTCTTCGTCAAACCAGTCCCATCTTTTCTGCGCCATTTTCTGGAAATTCTTTTTTTTCCAGCTGAAAATGTCACCTTAAGTTGCAACCTCCCATAAAAAATAATAATAATAATAAAAAACTTTCAGTAACACTTTAGATAAGGGGCTGCAAAACACTCAATATAATGTTGGCAAAGATAGTTAAGCTTAACATTTGTTAAGCTTGTAAGTTATATGGCCTTGGTAGTAAATAACCTCACTTTAGATGTCAATTAATCTTTCTAAGTATGTTAATAAACCTTATTAGGATTATTGTACTAATAAATGTCTTACTAACACCTTATAAACACATTAATTATGTTTGTTAATGTGTTAATTCAATTCAATTTTATTTATATAGCCCAATATCACAATTCAATTGCCTCATTAGGCTTCATTCAAGTAATTTTACAGAAGCAGAAAGTCGGTCATAAAATATAAACAAAAGCTAATTGCTAAACTAAACTGACTAAATAAAACTGGTTATCCCTGTCCTTAGACCTTCCATACCG